>NC_092170.1:31236612-31536612 GCF_045791955.1 Oncorhynchus clarkii lewisi
ACACACACACACACCTGAGGGATGAGCTGGCCACACACTCGCACATACACAACCCTGGCTGGCACAACCTTTTATGGGAAATCTAAAACAGCAATCAACGCTGGATTACACGACATGTCAGGAACACTTACATCTGATGTCAATCTGCTCCAAAATGCCTAATTGTATTCTTAGAATGACCTTGGGAACGGTCCAAGTAGACAAGCTTTTAAAAGTTGTTTCTCATCACTCATAGAAACTAAGTGCACCTTGACACTAACTGTTCAATCTTTCATTGTAAAGACCAGTCATAGACAAACAATGGACCCTATACTTTAGAGAACCAGGTCTCACAGGAGACGTGTAGTGGCTATAAAGAGAACCAGGTCTCACAGGAGACGTGTAGTGGCTATAAAGAGAACCAGGTCTCACAGGAGACGTGTAGTGGCTATAAAGAGAACCAGGTCTCACAGGAGACGTGTAGTGGCTATAAAGAGAACCAGGTCTCACAGGAGACGTGTAGTGGCTATAAAGGAGAACCATGTCTCAGAGGAGATGTGTAGTGGCTATAAAGAGAACCAGGTCTCACAGGAGACGTGTAGTGGCTATAAAGAGAACCAGGTCTCACAGGAGACGTGTAGTGGCTATAAAGAGAACCAGGTCTCACAGGAGACATGTAGTGGCTATAAAGGAGAACCAGGTCTCAGAGGAGATGTGTAGTGGCTATAAAGAGAACCAGGTCTCACAGGAGACGTGTAGTGGCTATAAAGAGAACCAGGTCTCACAGGAGACGTGTAGTGGCTATAAAGGAGAACCATGTCTCAGAGGAGATGTGTAGTGGCTATAAAGAGAACCAGGTCTCACAGGAGACGTGTAGTGGCAATAAAGGAGAACCATGTCTCAGAGGAGATGTGTAGTGGCTATAAAGAGAACCAGGTCTCACAGGAGACGTGTAGTGGCTATAAAGAGAACCAGGTCTCACAGGAGACGTGTAGTGGCAATAAAGGAGAACCATGTCTCAGAGGAGATGTGTAGTGGCTATAAAGAGAACCAGGTCTCACAGGAGACGTGTAGTGGCTATAAAGAGAACCAGGTCTCACAGGAGACATGTAGTGGCTATAAAGGAGAACCAGGTCTCACAGGAGACGTGTAGTGGCTATAAAGGAGAACCATGTCTCAGAGGAGATGTGTAGTGGCTATAAAGAGAACCAGGTCTCACAGGAGACGTGTAGTGACCACGCTACAGACAGCTATAATCGGTCCGCCAATACAGGACTACTTGTTTTGTTCCTCCTCCTCCAGGAGGTGCTGCACCCCTACTTCCTGTGACTGCCCATTACTGCTGACCACTTATTAACCATCACTTATTCACGTGACTTTAACACAATATTTGTATTATTAGATTACATATGTCATTCCAAGTCATCATCTCATCTCTACAGAGCTGTTGCCGATGCTGTCTGACAAAACCATTATTTTAGCAGTTCTTCAGAGTAAATAGGGCGTACTTTTATGACTGTTGAATAACAACTAACACTTAGATCATGTATTTTCAGTCTTGTGAAGCAACTGCGCTCTATTCTTCATGATCCCGCGTTCCCTCAGTCTCCCTGTCTGCTCTGCACAGACCGGACAAGTTTAAGAGGGCGCGCAATGGATTATGGTCATTGTAGATTATTACCACGTTTTCTGAGCTAAACTATGTAGAATATTGGCCTGTTGGAAACTACAACATCGCACAGTTCAGGCTTGATCTGATTTATCACTACAGAAACTGCTTATCGAACTAAAAAAAAAATCTAATAATTGAACTTCCCAGTTCTCTCTCCCTCTCTCACACACACACACACACATACACACACACACACACACACACGGCTACTTCCCAGTTCTCACACACACACGGCTACTTCCCAGGTCTCACACACACGGCTACCTCCCAGTTCTCACACACACATATTCACAGCTACATCCCAGTTATCACACACACACTCAAGGCTACTTCCCAGTTCTCATACCCACGGCTACTTCCCAGTTCTCACACACACACTCAAGGCTACTTCCCAGTTCTCATACCCACGGCTACTTCCCAGTTCTCACACACACACTCAAGGCTACTTCCCAGTTCTCACACACACACTCAAGGCTACTTCCCAGTTCTCATACCCACGGCTACTTCCCAGTTCTCACATACTCAAGGCTACTTCCCAGTTCTCACACACACACTCAAGGCTACTTCCCAGTTCTCACACACACACTCAAGGCTACTTCCCAGTTCTCACACACACACTCAAGGCTACTTCCCAGTTCTCACACACACACACACACACACACACACACACACACACACACACACACACACACACACACACACACACACACACACACACACACACACACACACACACACACACACACACACAAACACACACACACACACACACACACACACACACGGCTTCTTCCCAGTTCTTACACTCACACAAATCAAATTGTATTGGTCACATACACATGGTTTGTCACACCCTGACCATAGTTTACTTTGTATGTTTCTATGTTTTGGTTGGTCAGGGTGTGATCTGAGTGGGCATTCTATGTTACATGTCTAGTTTGTCTAGTTCTATGTTCGACCTGATATGGTTCTCAATCAGAGGCAGGTGTTCGTCATTGTCTCTGATTGGGAACCATATTTAGGTAGCCTGGGTTTCACTGTGTGTTTGTGGGTGATTGTTCCTGTCTATGTGTTTTCACCAGATAGGCTGTTTAGGTTTTCGTTACGTTCATTACGTTCTTTATTTTTGTAGTGTTTGTATTGATTCGTGTTTTACGTTTGTTTATTAAAACATGGATCGCAATCGACACGCTGCATTTTGGTCCGACTCTCCTTCTCATATAGAAAACCGTTACAGAATCACCCACCACCAACGGACCAAGCAGCGTGTCAACAGGCAGCAACAGCAGCGTAAAGAGGAATGGACATGGGAGGACGTTTTGGATGGCAAGGGCTGTTACACTTGGGAGGAGATACTGGCTGGAAGAGATCGCCTCCCATGGGAACAGGTGGAGGCACTTAGGAGAGCAGAGGCAGCCGGAGAGAGGAGCCGGCGATATGAGGGAACACGGCTGGCAAGGAAGCCCGAGAGGCAGCCCCAAAAATTTCTTGGGGGGGGGCTAACAGGGAGTATGGCTACGCCAGGTAGGAAACCTGGGCAGACTCCCTGTGCTTACCGGGGGGCTAGAGAGACCGGACAGGCACCGTGTTATGCAGTGGTGCGCACGGTGTCTCCAGTGCGGGTGCATAGCCCGGTGCGGTATATTCCAGCTCCGCGTGTCGGCCGGGCTAGATTGAGCGTCGAGCCTAATGCCATGAAGCCGGCTCTACGCAGCTGGTCCCCAGTGCGTCTCCTTGGGCCGGCTTACATGGCACCAGCCTTGCGCTCGGTGTCTCCGGTTCGCCTGCATAGCCCAGTGCGGGCTATTCCACCTCGCCGCACTGGCAGGGCGACCGTGAGCATTCAACCAGGTAAGGTTGGGCAGGCTCGGTGCTCAAGAGCTCCAGTGCGCCTGCACGGTCCGGTTTTTCCAGTACCACCTCCACACCCCAGCCCTCCGGTAGCAGCTACCCGCACCAGGCTTCCTGTGCGTGTCCTTGGCCCAGTACCACCAGTGCCAGCACCACGCATCAGGCCTACAGTGCGCCTCGCCTGTCCAGCGCTGTCGGAGCCCTCCTCCTCTACAGCGCTGTCGGAGTCTCCCGCCTGTTTAGCGCTGTCAGAGCTTTCCGCCTCTACAGCGCTGCCGGAGTCTCCCGCCTGTTCAGAACTGCCAGTCTGCAAGGAGCTGCCAGTCTGCAAGGAGCTGCCAGTCTGCAAGGAGCTGCCAGTCTGCAAGGAGCTGCCAGTCTGCAAGGAGCTGCCAGTCTGCATAGAGCTGCCAGTCTGCAAGGAGCTGCCAGTCTGCAAGGAGCTGCCAGTCTGCAAGGAGCTGCCAGTCTGCAAGGAGCTGCCAGTCTGCAAGGAGCTGCCAGTCTGCATAAACCTGCCAGTCTGCAAGGAGCTGCCAGTCTGCAAGGAGCCGCCAGAGCTGCCAGTCTGCAGGATGCCGCCAGAGCTGCCAGTCTGCAGGATGCCGCCAGAGCTGCCAGTCTGCAAGGAGCCGCCAGAGCTGCCAGTCTGCAAGGAGCCGCCAGAGCCGCCAGTCAGCATGGAGCAGCCAGAGCCGCCAGTCAGCATGGAGCAGCCAGGGCCGCCAGTCAGCATGGAGCAGCCAGGGCCGCCAGTCAGCATGGAGCAGCCAGGGCCGCCAGTCAGCATGGAGCAGCCAGGCAGCATGGAGCAGCCAGAGCTGCCAGTCAGCATGGAGCAGCCAGTCAGCATGGAGCAGCCAGAGCTGCCAGTCGACCAGACTCTTCCAGATCTGCCAGTCGGCCAGACTCTGCCAGATCTGCCAGTCGGCCAGACTCTGCCAGATCTGCCAGTCGGCCAGGATCTGCCAGATCTGCCAGTCGGCCAGGATCTGCCAGATCTGCCAGTCAGCCAGGATCTGCCAGATCTGCCAGTCAGCCAGGATCTGCCAGATCTGCCAGTCAGCCAGGATCTGCCAGATCTGCCAGTCAGCCAGGATCTGCCAGATCTGCCAGTCAGCCAGGATCTGCCAGAACCGCCAGCCAGCCAGGATCTGCCGGATCCAACTACCTGCCTGAGCTTCCTCTCAGTACTGAGCTTCCTCTCAGTGCTGAGCTTCCTCTCAGTGCTGAGCTACCCATCAGTCCCGAGCTACCTCTGTCCCGAGCTGTCCTTCTGTTCCGAGCTGCCCCTCTGTCCCGAGCTGTCATTTAGGAGGGTAACCTATCTAGGGACGCTAAGGAGGTGGACTAAGACTATTATGGAGTGGGGTCCACATCCAGCGCCAGAGCCGCCACCGCGGACAGATGCCCACCCAGACCCTCCCCTATAGGTTCAGGTTTTGCGGCCGGAGTCCGCACCTTGGGGGGGGGGGGTACTGTCACACCCTGACCATAGTTTACTTTGTATGTTTCTATGTTTTGGTTGGTCAGGGTGTGATCTGAGTGGGCATTCTATGTTACATGTCTAGTTTGTCTAGTTCTATGTTCGGCCTGATATGGTTCTCAATCAGAGGCAGGTGTTCGTCATTGTCTCTGATTGGGAACCATATTTAGGTAGCCTGGGTTTCACTGTGTTTGTGGGTGATTGTTCCTGTCTATGTGTTTTCACCAGATAGGCTGTTTAGGTTTTCGTTACGTTCATTACGTTCTTTATTTTTGTAGTGTTTGTATTGATTCTTGTTTTACGTTTGTTTATTAAAACATGGATCGCAATCGACACGCTGCATTTTGGTCCGACTCTCCTTCTCATATAGAAAACCGTTACATGGTTAGCAGATGTTAATGTGAGTGTAGCGAAATGCTTGTGCTTCTAGTTCCGACCGTGCAGTAATATCTAACAAGTAATCTAACAATTTCACAACAACTACCTTATACACACACAAGTGAAAAGGAATGATTAAGAATATGTACATATAAATATATGGACGAGTGATGGCCGAACGGCATAGGCAAGATGCAGTAGATGGTATAGAGTACAGTATATACATATGAGATGAGTAAGGTAGGGTATGTAAACATTATATAAAGTGGAATTGTTTATTAAAGTGACTAGTGATATATTTATTACATCCAATTTTTTATTATTAAAGTGACTAGAGATTTGAGTCAGTATGTTAGCAGCAGCCACTCAATGTTAGTGATGGCTGTTTAACAGTCTGATGGCCTTGAGATAGAAGCTGTTTTTCAGTCTCTCGGTCCCAGCTTTGATGCACTTGTACGGACCTCGCCTTCTGGATGATAGCGGGGTGAACAGGCAGTGGCCTTCCTGTGACATCGGGTGATGTAGGTGTCCTGGAGGGCAGGTAGTTTGCCCCCGGTGATGTGTTGTGCAGAACTCACTACCCTCTGGAGAGCCTTGTGGTTGTGGGCGGATCAGTTGCCGTACCAGGCTGGGATACAGCCAGACAGGATGCTCTCGATTGTGCATCTGTAAAAGTTTGTGAGTGTTTTTGGTGACAAGCCAAATTTCTTCAGCCTCCTGAGGTTGAAGAGGTGCTGTTGCGCCTTCTTCACCACGTTGTCTGTGTGGTTGGACCATTTAAGTTTGTCCGTGATGTGTACGCCGAGGAACTAAAACCTTTCCACTTTCTCCACTACTGTCCTGTCGATGTGGATAGGGGGGTGCTCCCTCCTCTATTTCCTGAAGTCCACGATCATCTCCTTTGTTTTGTTGATGTTGAGTGTGAGGTTATTTTCCTGACATCACACTCCAAGGGCCCTCACCTCCTCCCTGTAGGTCGTCTCGTCGTTGTTGATAATCAAGCCTACCACTGTAGTGTCGTCTGCAAACTTGATGATTGAGTTGGAGGCGTGCATGGCCACACAGTCATGGGTGAACAGAGAGTACAGGAGGGGGCTGAGAACACACCCTTATGGGGCCCCAGTGTTGAGGATCAGCGCTGTGGAGACGTTGTTTCCTACACTCACAACCTGGGGGGCGGCCCGTCAGAAAGTCCAGGACCCAGTTGCACAGTGCGGGGTCGAGACCCAGGGTGTGTTAAATGCTGAGCTGTAGTCGGTGAACAGCAATCTTACATATGGACCTATTAGGGCGGTAAGCAAATTGGAGTGGGTCTAGGGTGTCAGGTACGGTGGAGGTGATATAATCCTTGACTTGTCTCTCAAAGCACTTTATGATGATGGAAGTGAGTGCTACGGGGCGGGGCGATAGTTATTTACCTCAGTTATCTTAGCTTTCTTGGGAACAGGAACAATGGTGGCCCTCTTGAAGCAAGTGGGAACAGCAGACTGGGATAGGGATTGATTGAGCATGTCCGTAAACACACCAGCCAGCTGATCTGCGCATGCTCTGAGGACGCGGCTAGGGATACCGTCTGGGACGGCAGCCTAGCAAGGGTTAACACATTTAAATGTTTTACTCACGTTGGCTGTGGTGAAGGAGAGTCTGCAGGTTTTGGTAGCGGGCCGTGTCAGTGGCACTGTATTGTCCTCAAAGCGAGCAAAGATGTTGTTTAGTTTGTCTGGGAGCAAGATATCGGGGTCCGCGATGGGGCTGGTTTTCTTTTTGTAGTCCGTGATTGACTGTAGACCTTGTCACATACCTCTTGTGTCTGAGCCGTTGAATTGCGACTCTACTTTGTCTCTATACTGACGCTTAGCTTGTTTGATTATCTTGTGGAGGGAATAGCTGCACTTTGTATTCGGTCATGTTTCCGGTCGCCTTGTCCTGATTAAAAGCAGTGTTTCGCGCATTTCAGTTTTGCGCAAATGCTGCCATAAATCCACAGTTTCTGGTTGGGGAATGTTTTAATAGACGCTGTGGGTACCACATCACTGATGCACTTGCTAATAAACTCGCTCACCGAATCAGCGTATACATACATTTTGTTGTTCGACGCTATCCGGAACATATCCCAGTCCATCTGATCGAAGCAATCTTGAAGCGTGGAATCAGATTGGTCGGACCAGCGTTGAGCAGACCTGAGCACGGGTGTTTCCTGTTTTAGTTTTTGTCTATGGGCAGGAAGCAACTAAATGGAGTTGTGGTCAGATCTGCCTAAAGGAGGGCGAGGGAGGGCTTTGTATGCGTCGCGGTAGTTAAAGTAACAATGATCCAGAATTTTCCCAGCCCGGGTTAGGCATTCGATATGCGGGGGGGAGGGGGTTCTTCTTACCTGAGAGATGTTTGTTTCCGTCGGCGCGATGCGGCTACAGCCCAGTTGTCACACACAAGGCTAATTCCCAGTTCTCACACACACCTGTGGATTCGGCTCTTTCAGCCACACCTGTTGCTGACAGGTGTATACAATCGAGCAAACAGCCATGCAATCTCCATAGACAAACATTAGCAGTAGAATGGCCCCGTACTGAAGAGCTCAATGACTTTCAATGTGACACCGTCATAGGATGCCACCTTTTCAACAATGCCTAGAAATGTCTAGGAGCAACAACGGCTCAGTCACAGTGATAAGCCACACAAGTTCACAGAACGGGACTGGTGAGTGCTGAAAAAAATGGTCTGTCCTCGGTTGCAACACTCACTACTGAGTTCCAAACTGCCTCTGGAAGCAACGTCAGCACAGTAACTGTTAGTCTGGAGCTTCATGAAATGGGTTTCCATGGCTGAGCAGACGCACACAAGCCTAACATCACCATCTGCAAAGCCAAGCGTCGGCTGTAGTGGTATAAAGCTTGCAGCTATTGGAGTCTGGAGTGATGAATCATGCTTCACCATCTGGCAGTCCGACGGACTAATCTGGGTTTGGTGGATGCCAGGAGAACGCTACCTGCCCCAATGCATAGTGCCAACGGTCAAGTTTGGTGGAGGAAGAATAATGGTCTGGGGCTGTTTTTCATGGATCAGGCTAGGCCCCTTGGTTCTAATGAAGGGGAATTTTAATGCTACAACATACAATGACAATCTATATTATTCTGTGCTTCCAACTTTGGGGCAACAGTTTGGGGATGGCCCGTTCATCATGACAATTCCCCCATGCACAAAGCGAGGTCCATACAGAAATGGTTTGTCGAGAACAGTGTGAAAGAATTTGACTGGCCGAGATAAAGCCCTGACCTCAACGCCATCGAAAACCATTGGGTTGAATTGGAACGCCGACTGCAAACCAGGCGTAATCGCCCAACCTCACTAATGCTTTTGGTCCCAGCAGCAATTTTCCAACATCTAGTGGATGTGGAGGCTGTTATAGCAAAAAAGGGGGGGACCAACTCCATATTAATGCCCATTATTTTAGAATGAGATGTTCAACGAGCAGGTGTCCACGTAGCATACATTAATGACAGGCTTCAGGTCAATATCAAAGCCAACCCAAGGGGGCGCCTCTCCACAACACTTTTAGATTGGTTAACTCTTGTCTTGTACCGTCTTGTCTAGGGGTGAACATTTTCTGGAACGTTCAATAAATTCCCAGTGTAAAAATATCTAGGGGGGATATGGTGAGGTGTTAGTCTCACAACTGTGTGTCTCACTCACCTCTATCAGGTGCTGGAGAAAAGAGAAAGGCCAAAGAAGAATGTATAATTTTACCACACACCCATTTGAATCACAGATCTTAAGTGCCCAGGTTGAGAACCGTTGTGTAGGAGGATGACATCATCTGGAATGTTACAAACACAAACTGTACAACGGCAGTGTTAAACGTGGACAACAGTTTCCCAATGACTTATTCCACTTACCGCCCTGATGTAATGGAAGATGATTATGATGTTGAAGGCCGTAACAACAAGAACAACAGTGTAAACAACAACATGCTTACCGTCCTGATGTAATGGAAGATGATGATGATGATGCTGAAGGCCGTAACAACAACAACAACAGTGTAAACAACAACATGCTTACCGTCCTGATGTAATGGAAGATGATGATGAAGGCTGTAACAACAACAACAGTGTAAACAACAACATGCTTACCATCCTGATGTAATGGAAGACGATGATGATGTTGAAGGCCGTAACAACAAGTGTAAACAACAACATGCTTATCGTCCTGATGTAATGGAAGATGATGATGAAGGCTGTAATAACAACAACAGTGTAAACAACAACATGCTTACCGTCCTGATGTAATGGAAGATGATGATGAAGGCTGTAATAACAACAACAGTGTAAACAACAACATGCTTACCATCCTGATGTAATGGAAGATGATGATGATGATGCTGAAGGCTATAAGAACAACAACAACAATGTAAACAACAACATGCTTACCGTCCTGATGTAAAGGAAGGCAATGATGATGCTGAAGGCCGTAACAACAACAGTGTAAACAACAACATGCTTACCGTCCTGATGTAATGGAAGATGATGAAGGCCGTAACAACAACAACAACAGTGTAAACAACAACATGCTTACCATTATGATGTAATGGAAGGTGATGATGATGCTGAAGGCCGTAACAACAATGTAACAACAGTGTAAACAACAACATGCTTACCGTCCTGATGTATTGGAAGACGATGGCTGGCACCATGGTGGGTAGAGGGACGGGGCTGGCACCATGGTGGGTAAGAGGGACGGGGCTGGCACCATGGTGGGTAGAGGGACGGGGCTGGCACCATGGTGGGTAGAGGGACGGGGCTGGCACCATGGTGGGTAGAGGGACGGGGCTGGCACCATGGTGGGTAGAGGGACGGGGCTGGCACCATGGTGAGTAGAGGGACGGGGCTGGCACCATGGTGGGTAGAGGGACGGGGCTGGCACCATGGTGGGTCGAGGGACGGGGCTGGCACCATGGTGAGTAGAGGGACTGGGCTGGCACCATGGTGGGTAGAGGGACGGGGCTGGCACCATGGTGAGTAGAGGGACGGGGCTGGCACCATGGTGGGTAGAGGGACGGGGCTGGCACCATGGTGGGTAGAGGGACGGGGCTGGCACCATGGTGAGTTGAGGGACGGGGCTGGCACCATGGTGGGTAGAGGGACGGGGCTGGCACCATGGTGGGTAGTGGGATGGGGGCTGGCACCATGGTTGGTAGAGGGATGGGGCTGGCACCATGGTGGGTAGAGGGATGGGGTCTGGCACCATTTTGGGTAGAGGGACGGGGCTGGCACCATGGTGAGTAGAGGGACGGAGCTGGCACCATGGTGGGTAGAGGGACGGGGCTGGCACCATGGTGGGTAGAGGGACGGGGCTGGCACCATGGTGGGTAGAGGGACGGGGGCTGGCACCATGGTGGGTAGAGGGACGGGGGCTGGCACCATGGTGGGTAGAGGGACGGGCTGGCACCATGGTGGGTAGAGGGACGGGGGCTGGCACCATGGTGGGTAGAGGGACGGGGCTGGCACCATGGTGGGTAGAGGGACGGGGCTGGCACCATGGTGGGTAGAGGGACGGGGCTGGCACCATGGTGGGTAGAGGGACGGGGCTGGCACCATGGTGAGTAGAGGGACGGGGCTGGCACCATGGTGGGTCGAGGGACGGGGCTGGCACCATGGTGGGTCGAGGGACGGGGCTGGCACCATGGTGAGTAGAGGGACTGGGCTGGCACCATGGTGGGTAGAGGGACGGGGCTGGCACCATGGTAAGTAGAGGGACGGGGCTGGCACCATGGTGGGTAGAGGGACGGGGCTGGCACCATGGTGGGTAGAGGGACGGGGCTGGCACCATGGTGAGTTGAGGGACGGGGCTGGCACCATGGTGGGTAGAGGGACAGGGCTGGCACCATGGTGGGTAGAGGGATGGGGGCTGGCACCATGGTTGGTAGAGGGATGGGGCTGGCACCATGGTGGGTAGAGGGATGGGGTCTGGCACCATTTTGGGTAGAGGGACGGGGCTGGCACCATGGTGAGTAGAGGGACGGAGCTGGCACCATGGTGGGTAGAGGGACGGGGCTGGCACCATGGTGGGTAGAGGGATGGGGCTGGCACCATGGTGGGTAGAGGGACGGGGGCTGGCACCATGGTGGGTAGAGGGACGGGGGCTGGCACCATGGTGGGTAGAGGGACGGGCTGGCACCATGGTGGGTAGAGGGACGGGGGCTGGCACCATGGTGGGTAGAGGGACAGGGGCTGGCACCTTGGTGGTTAGAGGGATGGGGGCTGGCACCATGGTGGGTAGAGTGATGGGGGCTGGCACCATGGTGGGTAGAAGGACGGGGCTGGCACCATGGTGAGTAGAGGGACGGGGCTGGCACCATGGTGGTTAGAGGGATGGGGGCTGGCACCATGGTGGGTAGAGGGATGGGGGCTGGCACCATGGTGGTGTTGGTGAAGGACTCATCTGCCAGGGTGATGTTTACACCTTGGTATCCCTCAACAACCTGGAAAGAATGGATACACACAGGCATACGCACACACACAAACAGATGTGATTAATGGGGATGTCTTCATGAGTAAGGGTCACCTCTCCCCTTCGCCCTGTTGACCTTCAGAAAGACACCTTCAGATAGAGATCCCTCAACACTAAATCTACAGCAATTAAGGCTGCTGTGTGTTCTCTCCTCGCCAGAGAAAAACATTTAAGGAGCTTATCATGGAAGTGAAGAAGTGGATTGGCCTTTTGCTTGTCGATAAGCAGCTCTCCCGCTCCTACCAAAAACAAAAAACTTTCCCCAGAGAAATAACGATCAAAAAACTTTCTGAGATGAATGAATATTCAACACAACACCAGGGAGAGGACTAGAGATGGGAGGAGGGGGGGTGATTCCATCCTATCCCACAGCCCAGACAGGCTAGAAAGCAGATGTGGGTTTCATTCAATTAGACTGTCTGCTTATACATTTGAGTCATTAAGCAGACTCTCTTATCCAGAGAGACTTAGAGGAGAAATAAAGGTTACGTGCTTTGCTCAAGGGCACAGACAGATTTTCACCTAGTCGGTTCCATCAGCAGTATTTGTATATAGTACTGTATGTATGTAGCTAGCTGTTTTTTATTTAAAATTAGTTTAACTAGGCAAGTCAGTTAAGAACATCCGACCCCATCATTGCGAACACATACAGAGATGGGTAAGTACAGATAACAGACAAATTTAAGGAAACATTTTTGTAAATGAGGGATACCAGAGAGGAAGAGGCGACGCGGGAGTTTTTAATCCGCGCAAAGTCTGTCCACGAAAATAAGCAGACGAGGTGAGGAATTGTTCTATGGAGGTCAATGAGATAGTGTCCAACTTGGTCAACAGATTGAATGCTAATTTACTTTGTGAGGCTTATTTGATGGAATAGAAGTTTTGTAATGGTTAGGTTGTTAAGAATGCACTGATACAAACATGAATGCACTGATACAAACATGAATGCACTGATATAAACATGAATGCACTGATACAAACATGAATGCACTGATACAAACATGAATGCACTGATACAAACATGAATGCACTGATACAAACATGAATGCACTGATATAAACGTGAATGCACTGATATAAACGTGAATGTACTGATATAAACGTGAATGCACTGATATAGATGTGAATGCACTGCTATAGACGTGAATGCACTGATATAAACGTGAATGCCCTGATCTAAACGTGAATGCACTAATATAGACGTGAATGCCCTGATATAAACGTGAATGCCCTGTTCTAAACGTGAATGCACTGATATAGACGTGAATGCTCTGATATAGACGTGAATGCACTGATATAGACGTGAATGCTCTGATATAGACGTGAATGGCCTGCTATAAACGTGAATGCACTGATATAAACGTGAATGCCCTGATCTAAACGTGAATGCACTAATATAAACGTGAATGCCCTGATATAAACGTGAATGCCCTGATCTAAACGTGAATGCACTGATATAGACGTGAATGCTCTGATATAGACGTGAATGCACTGATATAGACGTGAATGCACTGCTATAGACGTGAATGCACTGCTATAAACGTGAATGCACTGAAATAAACGTGAATGCACCTGGCATGTTGGCAACTTTGACTATATGAGTTGTGCCTGTTGTCATAGAGATCTAACCCGTTTTAGCATGGACATTGAGGGATTCCACCATTTTAAAGTAGTCAACTGGGTCGGGATTCCTAAGAGTTGGGAGCAAATCAGACAATGAAGAACAAAATTGACTACTTGAAAACGGAGATAGCATCTATAACAGCATAGGCAGCCCCATTAAGGCTATAATGCACAGCTACAAAGATGAGTCGTCTATCTCTATGGCCGGTTGTTCATATGTTTACCCTCTCATTGGTTAAAATGGTCCCACCTGATCTTGCCTTCCATCTTTGAAGACATGTATTACCATTGTTAGAGTGGTCACTGGAATATCTTGTCAATATAATAGACAATCTCTGGGGATTCAACATATATTGAAAGCAGGAACTTCCACATAGGTTCGGTTCCTAAATTAATTAAGCAATTAACATCCATCATGCTTAGTACATTGTTTTGGCTACATTGTTGTACATTGTTTTGGCTACATTGTTGTACATTGTTTTGGCTACCATGGCAACAAGAGATCTCAGTGACTTTGAAAGAAGGGTGTCAAAGGGAACATAGGGGATTAAAGGGTGTGTGTGTGTGTGTGTGTGTCAGTCACCAGATCTCAACCCAATGGAACACTTCTGGGAGATTCTGGAGTGGCGCTTGAGTCAGCTTTTCCATCAACAAATGGAATTTCTCGTGGAGGATCAGTGTCACGTCCCTACAATAGAGTTCAAGATATTTGTAGAATCTACGCCAAGATGCATTGAAAGTGTTCTGGCAGCTCATGGTGGCCCAACTGCCTATTAAAGAACCTATGTTGGTGTCAGCTTTATTTTGGCACTTACCAGTATGTGCTACTGTAGGTTGAATGACACAGCCCCAAGAGCGCATTTACTACAGTAATGCACGCCTGCTTGTATAAACTGTGTAGTAAATTGAATACTACTATGTTTATGCTTGTAAGCCTGTTTGTTGGGGATACCAATAAATAAATAATGCAAGGGGGGGGGGGGGGGGTAGAGAGAGAGGGAGAGAAGGAGGGTAGAGACAGAGAGAGAGAAGGGGAGTAGAGACACAGAGAGAAGGGGAGTAGAGAGAGAGAAGGGGGGTAGAGGCAGAAAGAGAAGGGGAGTAGAGACAGAGAGAGAAGGGGAGTAGAGACACAGAGAGAGAAGGGGGGTAGAGAGAGAGAAGGGGGGTAGAGACAGAGAGAGAAGGGGAGTAGAGACAGAGAGAGAAGGGTAGTAGAGACAGAAAGAGAGAAGGGGGGTAGAGACACAGAGAGAGTAGGGGGGTAGAGACAGAGAGAGAGAGAAGGGGGGTAGAGACAGAGAGAGAGAAGGGGGCAGAAACAGAGAGAGAAGGGGGGTAGAGACAGAGAGAGAAGGGGAGTAGAGACAGAGAGAGAAGGGGAGTAGAGAGAGAGAAGGGGAGTGGAGACAGAGAGAGAGAAGGGGGGTAGAGACACAGAGAGAATCCTAGAGAGCAACCAGGCTATGAGGGGTGGCCAGTCCTCTTCTGGCTGTGCCGGGTGGAGATTATAACAGAACATGGCCAAGATGTTTAAATGTTCATAAATGACCAGCATGGTCGAATAATAATAAGGCAGAACAGTTGAAACTAAAGCAGCAGCACGGCCAGGTGGACTGGGGACAGCAAGGAGTCATCATGTCAGGTAGTCCTGAGGCATGGTCCTAGGGCTCAGGTCCTCCGAGAGAGAGAAAGAAAGAGAGAAAGAGAGAATTAGAGAGAGCACACTTAAATTCACACAGGACACCGAATATGACAGGAGAAGTACTCCAGATATAACAAACTGACCCTAGCCCCACGACACAAACTACTGCAGCATAAATACTGGAGGCTGAGACAGGAGGGGTCAGGAGACTGGGGTAGAGAGAGAGAGAATGGGGTAGAGAGAGAGAGAGAGAGAGAGAGAATGGGGTAGAGAGAGAGAGAGGGAGAGAGGGGTTGAAAAGAGAGAGAGAGAGAGAGAATGGGGTAGAGAGAGTGGGGGAATGGGGGTAGAGAGAGAGAGAAGGGGGTATTTGAGAGAGAAGGGGGTAGAGATAGAGAGAGAGAAGGGGGTTAGAGAGAGAGAAGAGTGGTAGAGAGAGAGGGGGGGGTAGCGAGAGAGAGAAGGGGGGTAGAGGCAGAGAGAGAAGGGGGTAGAGACAGAAAGAGAAGGGGGGTAGAGAGAGAGAAGGGGGGTAGAGAGAGAGAGAAGGGGGGTAGAGGCAGAGAGAGAAGGGGGTAGAGACAGAAAGAGAAGGGGGGTAGAGAGAGAGGAGGGGGGTAGAGAGAGAGAGAAGGGGGGTAGAGAGAGAGAAGGGGGGTAGAGAGAGAGGAGGGGGATAGAGAGAGAGAAGGGGGGTAGAGTGAGAGAGAAGGGGGGTAGAGGCAGAGAGAGAAGGGGGTAGAGACAGAAAGAGAAGGGGGGTAGAGAGAGAGGAGGGGGGTAGAGAGAGAGAGAAGGGGGGTAGAGAGAGAGACAGTGAAAGGCAGCGTGTGGTATTGATGTCATATGATTTTGCAGTACAGGGCTTCTAGATAGAGAGAGGAGGGGGGTAGAGAGAGAGGAGGGGGGTAGAGTGAGAGAGAAGGGGGGTAGAGAGAGAGGAGGGGGGTAGAGAGAGAGGAGGGGGATAGAGAGAGAGAAGGGGGGTAGAGTGAGAGAGAAGGGGGGTAGAGAGAGAGAAGAGGGGTAGAGTGAGAGAGAAAGGGGGTAGAGAGAGAGGAGGGGGATAGAGAGAGAGAAGGGGGGTAGAGAGAGAGAAGAGGGGTAGAGAGAGAGACAGTGAAAGGCAGCGTGTGGTATTGATTTCATATGATAGAGCAGTACAGGGCTTTCTTGGGGAACCCTGCTCTAGACAACTTAAATAATGCACACTGATACAGAGTAGCCTCCTATAATCCCATAAGGAGGAATACTGCATCATATCGTCTCGTAACAAAGCACCATGGAGAGATGGACACTAGTCCAAATAGATACTACATACAGTGCATTCGGAAAGTACTCAGACACCTCGACTTTTTCCACATTTTGTTACGTTACAGACTTATTCTGAAACTAATTCCAATGTTTTTTAACTCATCAATCGACACACAAAACACAATACTGTCAAAGGAAAAGCAGGTTTTTAGACATTTTTGCAAACATATTACAAAAACTAAAATAATACATTAACATTATTAACAGTATTAACAGTAACATTAACATTAATAACAGTATTAACATTAACATTAACATTATTAACATTATTAACATTATTAACAGTATTAACAGTAACATTAACATTAATAACAGTATTAACAGTAACATTAACATTAATACCAGTATTAACAGTAACATTAACATTAATAACAGTATTAACATTAACATTAACATTAATAACAGTATTAACAGTAACATTAACATTAATACCAGTATTAACATTAACATTAACATTAGTAACATTATTAACAGTATTAACAGTATTAACAGTAACATTAACATTAATAACAGTATTAACAGTAACATTAACATTAGTAACATTATTAACATTATTAACAGTATTAACAGTAACATTAACATTATTAACATTATTAACATTATTAACAGTATTAACAGTAACATTAACAGTATTAACATTATTAACATTATTAACATTATTAACAGTAACATTAACATTAATAACAGTATTAACAGTAACATTAACAGTATTAACATTATTAACATTATTAACAGTATTAACAGTAACATTAACATTAGTAACATTATTAACAGTAACATTAACATTAATAACAGTATTAACAGTAACATTAACATTAATAACAGTATTAACAATAACATTAACATTAATACCAGTATTAACAGTAACATTAACATTAATAACATTAATAACAGTATTAACAGTAACATTAACATTTATAACAGTATTAACAGTAACATTAACATTAATAACAGTATTAACAGTAACATTAACATTATTAACATTATTAACATTATTAACAGTATTAACAGTAACATTAACATTAGTAACATTATTAACAGTAACATTAACATTAATACCAGTATTAACAGTAACATTAACATTAATAACAGTATTAACAATAACATTAACATTAATACCAGTATTAACAGTAACATTAACATTAATAACATTAATAACAGTATTAACAGTAACATTAACATTTATAACAGTATTAACAGTAACATTAACATTAATAACAGTATTAACAGTAACATTAACATTGATAACAGTATTAACAGTAACATTAACATTTATAACAGTATTAACACTATTAACAGTACCATTAACATTAATAACAGTATTAACAGTATTAACAGTAACATTAACATTATTAACAGTATTAACAGTAACATTAATAACAGTATTAACAATAACATTAACATTATTAACAGTGTTAACATTAATAACAGTACTAACAGTAACATTAACATTTATAACAGTATTAACAGTCACATTAACATTAATAACAGTATTAACAGGGGGTTAGTTGAGGTCTAAATGTACAGTTGAAGTCAGAAGTCAGAAGATTACAGACACTTAGGTTGGAATCATTAAAACTTGTTTTTCAACAACTCCACAAATGTCTTGTTAACCAATATAGTTTTGGCAAGTCGGTTAGGACATCTACTTCGTGCGTGACACAAGTAATTTTTCAAAAAATTGTTTACAGACAGATTATTTAACTTATAATTCACTGTATCACAATTCCAGTGGGTCAGAAGTTTACATACACTAAGTTGACTGCCTTTAAACAGCTTGGAAAATTCCAGAAAATGATGTCATGGCTTTAGAAGCTTCTGACAGGATAATTTACATCATTTGAGTCAATTGGAGGTGTACCTGTGGCTGTATTTCAGGGCCTACCTTCAAACTCAGTGCCTCTTTGCATGACATCACGGGGAAATCAGCCAAGACATCAGAAAAACATTGTAGACCTCCACAAGTCTGGTTCATCATTGGAAGCAATTTCCAAAAACCTGAAGGTACCACGTTGATCTGTACAAACAATAATACGCAAATATAAACACAATGGGACCACTCAGCCGTCACACCGCTCAGGAAGGAGACGCGTCCTGTCTCCTAGAGATGAACGTGCTTTGGTGTGAAAAGTGCAACTCAATCCAAGAACAACAACAAAGGACCTTGTGAAGATGCTGGAGGAAACAGGTACAAAAGTATCTATGTTCACAGTAAAACAAGTCCTATAGACATAACCTGAAAAGCCGCTCAGCAAGGAAGAAGCCACTGCTCAAAAACCACCATAAAAAAGCCAAACTATGGTTTGCAACTGCACATGAGGACAAAGGTCATACATTTTGGAGAAATGTCCTCTGGTCTGATTAAACAAAATTGGAACTGTTTGGCCATAATGACCGTCGTTATGTTTGGAGGAAAAAGGGGGCGGCTTGGAAGCTGAAGAACACATCCCAACCGTGAAGCACGGGGGTGGCAGCATCATGTTGTGGGGTGCTTTACTGCAGGAGGGACTGGTGCACTTCACAAAATAGATGGCATCATGAGGGTGGAAAATTATGTGGATATATTGAAGGAACATCGCAAGACATCAGTCAGGAAGTTAAAGCTTGGTCACAAATGCTGCTTCCAAATGGACAATGACCCCAAGCATACTTCAAAAGTTGTGGCAAAATGGCTAAGGACAACAAAGTCAAGGTATTGGAGTGGCCATCACAAAGCCCTGACCTCACTCAATCCTATAGAAAATTTGTGGGCAAAACTGAAAAAGCGTGTGCGAGCAAGGAGGCCTGATTGTGTAACCTGATTCAGTTACACAAGCTCTGTCAGGAGGAATGGGCCAAAATTAACCCAACTTATTGAAGAAAGCTTGTGGAAGGCTACCCGAAACATTTGATCCAGGGTAGTTCTCCCATTCTTCTCTGAAGAGCCTCTCAAGCTTTATCAGGTTGGATGGGGAGCGTCGCTGCACAGCTATCTATCCAGAGAGGTCTATCCAGAGATGTTCGATTGGATTCAAGTCCGGGCTCCGGCTTGGTCACTCAAGGACATTCAGAGACTTGTCCCGAAGCCACTCCTGCGTTGTCTTGGCTGTGTGCTTAGGGTCATTATCCAATTGTAAGGTGAACTTTAGCCTTAGTCAAAGGTTCTGAGTGCACTGGAGCAGGTTTTCTTCAAGGATCTCTCTCTACTTTCCTCCATTCATCTTTCCCTCAACCCTAACTAGTCTTCCCAGTCCCTGATGCTGCCACCACCATGCTTCACCGTAGGGATGGTGCCAGGTTTCCTCCAGACGTGACGTTTGGCATTCAGGCCAAAGAGTTCTACCTTGGTTTCATCAGACCAGAGAATCTTGTTTCTTATGGTCTGAGAGTCCTTTAGGTGCCTTTTGGCAAACTCCAAGCAGGCTGTCATGTGCCTTTTGCTGAGGAATGACTTCCTTCTGGTTACTCTACCATAAAGGCATGTTTGGTTGAGTGCTGCAGAGTTGGTTGTCCTTTTGGAAGGTTCTCCACTCTCCACAGAGGAACTCTGGAGTTCCGTCAGATTGACCATAGGGTTCTTGGTCACTTTCCTAACCAAGGTCCGTGTTTTTTGTTTTGGTTCATGTTGTGTTTTTCATTAAAAACATTCCCCTCTGAACTTGCTTCCTGACTCTCAGTGCACATCATTACAGAATGAAGCCTCACCAAAGGAAAGAATCAGGGAGTTTTTTTTTTGTGTTGGAGGTGATGTCGGCTCCTGGTGTCAGGACCGAGGCAACCGGGAGGTCTCAGCCGGCTCTCACTCCTCAGGCCGGTTTGTCAGATTTCTGTACCTCAGAGGACGCGACCGGTCCACTCCTGATCCCCGGGATCGTTCCTGTCGTTGGCGTCCTGCGGCTGGAGCCGAACACGCCGGGGAGGGGGTACTGTCGTATATGCTCTCTCTCTGGCGCGCTAGGTCGCCATGCTTCTGCGCCTCATCTGGATCGACAGGTTCCCGCGCCTTAGCAGAGGTGACCGGTCCGCTCCTGAACCCCGGGATCATCATCTTGGTCGGCGTCCTGCAGCCGGAGCCGCGCGTCGGGGAGGGGGTACTGTCACGTGTGCTCCCTCTCCGGCCTCTAGGTCACCAGGCTGCTCGTTAAGGCGGACAACTGTCACCATCGTTACGTGCATTAGCGCAATATGACACTCACATGGACTCCATCACCTCCTTGATTACCTTCCCTATATCTGTCACTCCTCTTCGTTCCTTCACCAGGCGTCATTGTTTCTGTTTCTTGTTTGTGCGTTGTTCGTGTTTCTTGTTTTGGTTTATGTTGTTTTTTCATTAAAACACTCATTCCCTGAACTTGCTTCCCGACTCTCATCGCACATCGTTACAGGAATGGTACCACCTGACCTCCTGTCCTCCTGCCTGCCATCCATCTTTGAGGATATTGTATTTCCATTCTTAGAGCCGTCACTGGAATATCTTGTAATATAATAGACAATCTTGCCTTTAATGAACTCTTCGTAAATAAAGTACTACAGTATAAAATACGTGGGCAGACCCCATGTCCTCTAAAGAGGGCACACCTCTAGCATGGACCAATGGCTGTCCAGAATATGATCCTGGCCATGACATCAAAAACAGTAAAGAACAAAATGCTACATTGTAAAACTGAGAAAATGGCATATTATAGAGTTGAAAAAGAATGAAAGATTATCTACAGAGTGAAAAGAAAAGGTATATATTTTATAAGAATCAAAATGGAAGAGAAATGACAAACCCTGTCCTCTTTAGTACCTAATCTGGAAATAGAGATGCACCCACAATGCAACGGGCCAATCTGACCTCCAGGCCCAGGCCCCGACTGACTGCTGACTTCTCCCTATCCCAGTGTCACTCACACACATAGGCCAAGCCAACCGACCATCGCCATACAGATCATTAAAGCAATCTAAATATTATATCAGATTCTTCTGTTTACTTTTTCTAATTCAGAATAAACAGACAAACTCATATCTCATCTGCCATGTTTGTAATTCTGAAGCTCTGGTGGCTTTGCCCCGTTCAACCCCACTTTGTTTAACAACCAATAAATATCTTACCTCAGCTATCGACAAACAACATTTTCTGTGCGTACTACTACATGACCGTAAACAATTAGTAAATTGAGCACATTAGCCCAAACACACACCCGGGTCAGCAGTAAATGTTTCTAATGAGCTAGGAACACAGAGGGTATGTGGGAGGTCAGTTAGCAGAATGCCTAATGATGCCACATGTTTGGATTGAGGATTTGCAACCCAATAAGTAACCATCTTCACTACGCACAGACAGAGAGAGAAAGAGAACAGAGAGACAAAAAGATAGAGGTACAGGAGAGAGAAAAATATATTTAAAAACTTCAGTCATAACCGTTTTAGAGTTACAATCCATTTCCATTTGAATATAAGACTGTACCATACTTCATCACTCTGATAGTACAACTCCTGGCTATGTCCGACCAAATAATCTCATTGGAGTTTTGAATTAAAGAGGCACTGCATGAGGTCTTTATCTTTGTCCATATGTATGGGACTGCTTGGCTATCTATGCTAGTCCATCAGGAGGAGATCACCATCTAATACAGAAAGAGAGACAGTTTATAAATTGTGAGGGAGCGATAAAGAAAGAGAGCGAGAGGCTGAGAAAGTCAGGTAAGCAGAGTGCTCAGAGAAGAAACACCACTAGCGTCTCCTAGGGAACGTTGTGTGTCACTGCATGTAAACCACTAGAACAGCTCAAGAGTTGGGATGACGAGGGTAATGCTCCAATTACAATGGCACTGAGCCTTAATCACGGGACGAGAGAAAGATAGCGGACGGAAGACAGGGTGGTGCGGCAGGTGCCGCTTCTCAGTCGAATGCTGTAATGTTATCTAAACCATCAGGTGTACGCCGACCCCCAGCTAAGTAACTCATGCAAAGAGTTAAAGCGCAATTATGTGTTTTATCTCCTGGACTCTGCCATTATTGTCAGTTATGTAGCTGCTCTACTGATAATCTCAGTGCGTCCTTGCTGGGGTGACACAAATATACTGCCGGAGAATATCAACACCAAACACATTGGTTCACTGTTCCACGGGAGCGAACAGCACACAGCATACCATAATGTTCTGAATAATGACCAAGTTCACCTCGCTCCCTATTCCACTGAAGCGCTTAGGCGTAACAAACACAAGTCCAACATTTATCGGATACTGTTAAACTACCTGTTCACTACCCTTCTACTCTCCGGGGAGGTGCAACTCAATCCTGGGCCTAACATCACCGAGCCAGCGATACTCACCGGAGTGGGGAGCGGTGGATGGCCTCGTCCACTGGTCATCACCGCTGTGGAAGTGGGTGAGGGCTATCAAATTCAACATCTACTCACAGACTCCAACCTTGACTTCCTCTGCCTCTCAGAGACATGGCTCCATAAAAACTCTCCATGTGCTGCTTTGATTGTGATTGGCCTCAATGTTTTCAGAAGAGACAGGATTGAAGGAAGAGGGGGTGTGATTTACATTAAAGAACATATCCGATGTTAACAAATTGAGTGGTCATGTGATAATGAACTAGAATGTATTGGCCTGAACGTTACACTGTCTCCCCAAATGTCTTTTACCCTTATTGGAATGTATAGGCCACCTAACACCCCAAGTGTGTTTTTTGATCAGTTTAATAACATGCTTAGGGAATGTGACTTTGGGAAAGAGGTCATCTTAATGGGAGATTTTAACATGAATTATGAAGACAAGTCTTGTAGGAAAACCCTCAAACGGATCACTAATACCTTTGACCTTACACTGCTAGTTAAAGGGCCAACCAGGGTGACTTGTTGCTCTTAAACACAAATTGATTTGGTGTCCAGTAATAAACCAGAGAGAGTGACTAAATCATTCAATATGGTTACTAGGCTATCTGATCATAATCTGACACTTATAGCCAGAAAGCTGTCTAAGAGCAGGTTTAACCTCTCTACTGTTAGAAAGCCGGATCAACTAAGAATACCTAAGAGTGAATTAAACTATTTTGAAAACACAATTAAGGGAATTAACTGGAATGATCTCTTGTCCTATACAGAACATCCTATATTAGTCAGGTTTTTCTATCCACACTCCAGACTACAATAAATGGTTTCCTAAAGAAAATAAAATCCAAACCTGGCCAAAAGAGCCCTCTTCCTTGGCTAAATGGAGAAATCTGGAAATTGATTAAGTCCAAGATGGACAAAGGGGGCGTTGTTGCGGCTGTGTTTCTGTACCTAAGGAAGGCTTTTGATACTGTTAACCATGAGATTCTCATCACAAAATTGTCCAAGTTCAACTTTTCCCCTGATGCCTTGAGCTGGATGAAATCATACCTTGAAGGCAGAACTCAGTGTGTCAGAGTGAGCAATGAGCTGTCGCCCACTCTTAGCTATGATGTGGGCGTGCCCCAAGGGTCAATACTGGGGCCCTCCTGTTCAGCCTGTACATTAATGATCTGCCTTCTGTCTGTACTGGGTCTGAAGTTAAAATGTATGCAGATGATACAGTGATATATGTGCATGCAAAGAGCAAACAAAAAGCTACACAAGAACACACTACTGTAATGGTCCAGGTTACAAAGTGGCTCAGTGACTCGTGTTTGCATCTCAATGTGAAAAAAACTGTTTGCATGTTCTTCACAAAGAGGGCAACAGATGCTACTGAGCCAGATGTCTATGTGTCAGGGGAGAAGCTCCAGGTGGTATCTGATTTTGAGTACCTTGGCATCATACTTGATTCCAATCTCTCTTTTAAAAAGCATGAGAAAAAGGTAATTCAAATAACCAAATTCAACCTAGCTAATTTCCGATTTATACAAAATTGTTTGACTACAGAGGTAGCAAAACTGTACTTCAAATCTATGATACTCCCCCACTTAACATACTGCTTGACTAGTTGGGCCCAAGCTTGCTGTACAACATTAAGACCTATTCAGTCTGTCTACAAACAGGCTCTCAAAGTGCTTGATAGGAAGCCTAATAGCCATCATCACTGTTACATCCTCAGAAAGCATGAGCTCCTGAGTTGGGAAAATCTTATGCAATACACCGACGCATGTCTTGTATTCATGATCCTAAATGGCCTGGCTCCCCCTCCACTCAGTATTTTTGTTAAACAGAAAACCCAAACATATAGCAGCAGATCCACAAGGTCTGCCATGAGAGGTGACTGTATAGTTCCCTTAAGGAAAAGCACCTTTAGTAAAACAGTTTTCTCTGTGAGAGCTTCCCATGTCTGGAATACACTGCCATCAGACACACATAACTGCACCACATATCACATGGACTGCACCAGATTTACCGTTCTTGCAGTGAGATGTTACCCCACTCTTCCAACAAGGCACCTACAATTTCCCAGACATTTCTGGGGGGGGAATGGCCTGGTTGAGATTGCCTGCAATGACAACAAGCTCAGTCAGATGATGCTGAAACACACCGCCCCAGACCATGATGGACCCTCCACCTCCAAATCAATCCCGCTCCAGAGTACAGGCCTCGGTGTAACGATCATACCTTCGGCGATAAACACGAATCCGACCATCACCCCTGGTGAGACAAAACCGCGACTCGTTAGTGAAGAGCACTTTTTGCCAGTCCTGTCTGGTCCAGCGACGGTGGGTTTGTGCCCATGTCTAGTGAGGATCTACCATACAACAGGCCTACAAGCCCTCAGTCCAGCCTCTCTCAGCCTATTGCGGACAGTCTGAGCACTGATGGAGGGATTGTGCCTTCCTGGTGTAACTCAGGCAGTTGTTGTTGCCATCTTGTACCTGTCCCGCAGGTGTGATGTTCGGATGTACCGATCCTGTGTAGGTATTGTTACACGTGGTCTGGGCCTGCGAAGACGATCAGCTGTCCCTCCTGTCTCCCTGTAGCTCTGTCTTAGGCGTCTCAGTACAGACATGGCAATTTATTGCCCTGGCCACATCTGCAGTCCTTATGCCTCCTTGCAGCATGTCTAAGGCACATTCACACAGATGAGCAGGGACCCTGGGCATCTTTCCTTTGGTGTTTTTAAGAGTCAGTAGGAAGGCCTATTTAGTGTCCCAGGTTTTCATAACTGTGACCTTAATTGCCTACCATCTGTAAGCTGGTAGTGTCTTAAATTAACAACCGTTCCACATGTGCATGTTCATTAACTGTTTATGGTTCATTGAACAAGCATGGGAAACAGTGTTTAAACCCTTTACAATGAAGATCTGTGAAGTTATTTTGATTTTTACAAATTATCTTTGAAAGACAGGGTCCTGAAAAGGGACGTTTTCTTTTTTTGCTGAGTTTAGGTCATTTCATATCCCGATAACTATTGTTACAAATAAAATAAATATAGGCCTAAAACAAAAAAATATACATCTGAAGTCAGACGTTTACATAAAAAAGTTTTAATGACTCCAACCTACGTGTTTCAACCACTCCACAAATGTCGTGTTAACAAACTATAGTTTTGGCAAGTCGGTTAGAACATCTACTTTGTGCATGACACAAGTCACAAATCCTTTTTCCAACAATTGTTTCCAGACAGATTGTTTAACTTATAATTCACTGTATCACAATTACATACATTAAGTTGACTGTGCCTTTAAACAGCTTGGAAAATTCCAGAAAACTATGTTATGGCTTTAGAAGCTTCTGATAGGCTAATTTACATAATTTGAGTCATTCGGAGGTGTACCTGTGGATGTATTTCAATTCCTACCTTCAAACTCTTTTTTTTTTAGCCTATCTTCAAACTCAGTACCTCTTTGCATGACATCATGGGAAAATAAGAAGAAATCAGCCAAGACCTCAGAAAAAAAAATTGTAGACCTCCACAAGTCTGGTTCATTCTTGGGAGCAATTTCCAAACACCTGAAGGTACCACGATCCTCTGTACAAACAATAGCACGCAAGTTTAAACACCATGGGACCACGCAGCCGTCATACCGCTCAGGAAGGAAACACATTCTGTCTCCTAGAGATGAACGTGCTTTGGTGCGAAAAGTGCAAATTAATCACAGAACCACAGCAAAGGACCTTGTGAAGATGCTGGAGTAAACCGGTGCAAAAGTTTCTATATCCACAGTAAAACGAGTCCTACATTGATATAACCTGAAAGGCTGCTGAGCAAGGAAGAAGCCACTGCTCAGAAATCGCCATAAAAAAGAAAGACTACGGTTTGCAACTGCACATGGGGACAAAGATCATACTTTTTTGAGAAATGTCCTCTGGTCTGATGAAACAAAATTGGAACTGTTTGGCCATAATGACCATCATTAAGTTTAGAGGAAAAAGGGGGAGGCTTGCAAGCAGAAGATCACCATCCCAACCGGGGGTGGCAGCATCAGGGTGCTTTGCTGCAGGAGGGACGGTATATGGCATCACGAGGAAGAAAAATTATGTGGATATATTGAAGCAACATCTCAAGACATCAGTCAGGAAGTTAAAGCTTGGTCGCAAATGGGTCTTCCAAAAAGACAATGACCCCAAGCCTACTTCCAAAGTTGTGGCAAAATGGCTTAAGGACAACAAAGTCAAGGTATTGGCGTGGCCATCACAAAGCCCTGACCTCAATCCTATAGAAAATATGTGGGCAGAAGTGAAAAAGCGTGTACGAGCATGGAGGCCAACAAACCTGACCCAGTTACACCAGCTCTGTCAGGAGGAATGGGCCAAAATTCACCAATTTATTGTGGGAATCTTGTGGAAGGCTACCCAACCTTTTGACCCAAGTTAAACAATTTAAAGGCAATGCTATCGAATACTAATTGAGTGTATGTGAACTTCTGACCCACTGGTAATGTGAAGAAAGAAATAAAAGCTGAAATAAAAAATTATTTCTAGTATTATTCTGACATTTCACATTCTTAATATAAAGTGGTGATCCTAACTGACCTAAGACAGGGCATTTGTATTGGGATTAAATGTCAGGAATTGTGAAAAACTGAGTTTAAATGTATTTGGCTAAGGTATATGTAATCTTCAGACTTCAACTGTGTGTGTATGTATGTACTGTATATGTATATATATTTATTTTCATATTTTGGGGGGCTTGACTTTTTTTGCAAGTTATTTTGGCATTAATACGTGTACATATCAATTTGCATTTGGTACCTTGGGTCTAGTGTTAGCACCAACTCACAAAACCCCAATTTCTCGACCGTGTAAATTGGGGCCATGTCTTTGCAGATGTGAGTTGTAACAGCAGCTGTTATCTCCTTCCATCTTCATGATTCTTTGCCATATGGTGTGCAGCGGGCAAAAGCCTCTAGAAACGAGTCGGGGGTTTGTTTTGAGCACTCGACTGTACTTTTTTGGGTCTCATCCGTAGAATCTCTCCGTACTGTTTCACATGATTCTTGCGTAGGTAGTAAAAGAGGTTAGTGGTATTTGAGCCTGTTGTCAGAACCGGCCTGCAAAACCATCCGTGTCAGACTTTTCATATCCAAACCACGACACTTTTCATATCCAAACCACGACACTTTTCATATCCAAACCACGACACTTTTCATATCCAAACCACGACACTTTTCATATCCATACCACGACACTTTTCATATCCAAACCACAACACTTTTCATATCCAAACCACAACACTTTTCATATCCAAACCACAACACTTTTCATATCCAAACCACGACACTTTTCATATCCAAACCACGACACTTTTCATATCCAAACCACAACACTTTTCATATCCAAACCACGACACTTTTCATATCCAAACCACGACACTTTTCATATCCAAACCACAACACTTTTCATATCCAAACCACAACACTTTTCATATCCAAACCACTACACTTTTCATATCCAAACCACAACACTTTTCATATCCAAACCACAACACTTTTCATATCCAAACCACAACACTTTTCATATCCAAACCACAACACTTTTCATATCCAAACCACGACACTTTTCATATCCAAACCACGACACTTTTCATATCCAAACCACGACACTTTTCATATCCAAACCACGACACTTTTCATATCCAAACCACAACACTTTTCATATCCAAACCACGACACTTTTCATATCCAAACCACAACACTTTTCATATCCAAACCACGACACTTTTCATATCCAAACCACGACACTTTTCATATCCAAACCACGTCCATGCGACCGAAGTAGCCCCTCTAAGGTACGAGCTCCGTGCTCTGTGTCACGTTCCCTCTCCTCCATGTTTGTGTTGCAAATGTCCTTCCACACGCAAAGCGTCATCCAAATTACGAAAAATATTGCCGTAAAGAGTGCGATGTGCGACACAACGAAATAAACGCATACTATGAAACGATTTTTCTATCGTCACACAATATATATCGTCATATCACCCAGCCCTACAACACACTGGTCTGTATTTGATTGGTGGGAATAGAACCTACCTGTTTGATATTCTCTGCCAGGAACACAAAGTATGCACTGCAGAATCCCAGCTGTGTCAACACCAGGAAGAAGTTGACCAGGTGCCTAAAACAGGACAGAAGGACAGGACAGGGACACATAAACATGTTAAAATATCTCTGAAACATCTGGATGGCTTCTACAATGTTAGAATACAGTAGTTCTGTTCTGTACTATTTTACTCTTTAATATTCTATTCTATGAGCATCAGGGCATCTTCACTGCTAGCAAGCCATTTTTCTAAAGTAGCAATATTAACCTAATGAGAATCCTGTCTTGACTGCTCCTCTTGCCTAAATATGTTCCTTACTATAGCTGGTGATAAGCTTAACCAAAATTATTCAGCATATGATGTATTATACTGTTACATCTGGTGAGTACACAATGACAAGACATCTAAAGGCTCTCTTGAACAAAAGGTACATGTTAACTTAGTTTTCAACTAAATCAATGGCGTGGGTATATTACTGCTATTGCAGTCAGGTAGCATATTACGGCTGTTGCTTACAATAAATAATGAAATCTCTCATTAAGATATATTACAAGTCAACCTGAAACATTTAAGGGGAATTGTCCATCAATACTTCTCAGACCACCACTCAAACCTTTTATTGTAACACAACATTAAGTGCACTTTTTCCTCATCTATAACACTAACCCAACCAGTAAGCAGTATGTTGGACCAAAACAGCATCTATGAATCTTAAATGAAAGGCTGTGGTAGTCAATTGAAGTGAGTTTAAAAAAAAATATGTATATATTAATATATATATATATATATATATATATATATATATATATATATATATATACCTTATTTAGTATTCAGACCCTTTGCTATGGGACTCGGGAATTGAGCTCAGGTGCATCCGGTTTCCATTGATCATCCTTGAGATGTTTCTACAACTTGAGTTGAGTCCACCTATGTTAAATTCAATTGATTGGACATGATTTGGAAAAGCACCCACCTGTCTATATAAGGTCCCACAGTTGACAGTGCATGTCAGAGCAAAAACCAAGCCATGAGGTCAAAGGAATTGTCTGTAGCTTCAGAGACAGGATTGTGTCGAGGCACAGATCTGGGGAATGATACACATTTTTTTTCTACAGTTCTGAAATTACTAAGACTCTTCCTAGAGCTGGTCACCAAACTGAGCAATCGAGGGAGAAGGGCCTTGGTCAGGGAGGTGACCAAGAACCCAATGGTCAATCTAACAGAGCTCCAGAGTTCCACTGTGGAGACCCTTCCAGAAGGACAACCCTCTTTGCAGCACTCCACCAATCAGGTAGTGGTCAGAAGGAAGCAACTCCTCAGTAAAAGGCACATGACAGCCCACTTGGAGTTTGCCAAAAGGCATCTAAAAGACCCTCAGACCACGATAAACAATATTCTCTTGTCTGGTGAAATCAAGATTGAACTCTTTGCCCTGAATGCCAAGCTTCACGTCTGGAGGAAACCTGGCACCATCCCTACAGTAAATTATGGTAGTGGCAGCATCATGCCGTGGGGATGTTCTTCAGCAGCAGGGACTGGGAGACTAGTCAGGACTGAGGGAAAGATGAACGGAGCAAAGTACAGAGAGATATCTGATGAAAACCTGCTCCAGAGCAAAATACTAAATTGTCCCTATACCCATCATGAGGTTGCTACAATCTAGCCTATGAATTAAAGTTTACAACGTAGGTGCGCAGAGGTCAAGAGAAAAATGAGGTGACAGAGCGGACAGACAGTGGCACATTCATTACCGCATTGCATACTCTTGACTACATCTAGCTGATACAGGGTGTAATCATTAGTCCAACAGCCGCAAACGAGAATTTCTATTGGAAAAATTCAGGTAGGTTAATCACCGTTTGCTCCTGTTTAAGAAAAAAAAATTGGCAGAATCGGCAGAATAAATACACCCCTGATCACACGTAAACACAGTTCACATTCATTGCAGCTACGTTGTACACCTTCTCGTATCTACGCACTCTCCTCCTCTCACATTTTCCCTTCGCTTGTGGACTTCAATACACAACACATCAGCTGTACGTGACCAGGCAAAAAAACCTTTCCAAGCCAAACCATGTCATAAGCGCTACACACAGCCTACATCGTTGTCACCATATCAGCTAAAGTAACATCATAGTCAACATAGCTAACAGAACTAACAAGTTAGTAAACACGCTACAATCATGCTGTAACGTTACAGTGTACAGTCAGTAAGCAGTCTAGTACTTAAACCGGCAGGCCCCGGTGGCAATACATTTGCAAAACCAAAAGCTTTCCTTGAGTTCCAGTATTGTGTTGGACAGTTAGCTAACATAGCATCCATATTTTTGAGCTGGGTGTTTGAGTAGACTAAACTAACAAGTTGCATTTGCCAGCTAAGTAAGTGAAAGTGAAAACAATCTCCCCATCTTGCTTCTCTTTCATTTTTTAAGAAATTAATTTGTTTTATCTAAAAAGGATAACTTATTTTTATTAAATTCACTGAATAAGATGGTCCTCAACTTCCTTCTCTGAGGAGCCGCCACTGGTTAACCATCCCTCCTTTATAGAAGTCTTTAAATTATGACTGCGATCCCAAATTATCTAATAAATCATCATCTATTCTTACCATTAGGCCCTTGTTAACCATTGTCACAGATATGAGAGATTTGAATAGCTTCTAGGGGCGTGTCATCCATTTGGGACCTGGCCTTTTTCCAACACCTTCAGCACCCATTGGCCCCAAGAGTAGTCATGTGACTATATGGGTGATGGGTCATAGGTTGACCTCCAGATGACTAGAGCGTTCTCATCTCACCTCCCAAATCTGGCACTCTTCCTGAAGCACTGGTAGGAGCTGTGCTCCATGGAGAAGGCCACAGTGTCACTGTACCCCAGGGGAGGTCTCTTCAACCTGGGCGAGGAGAGGTACCTGGTCACACGTGGAGTCACAGAGAGAGTCACCAAGAGATACCCCAACAAGAGGAAATGGACCACAAGATCTGAGGGAATTAAAAGAGTCTACTTCTTCTGCTGTGCTATTCGGTCTTGTCAGGTAGACAGAGAGACAGACAAGAGGATAACACAAGACAGAGACTGAATGAAAGAAGGGGTGATAGATTGCTGGAAACCAGACAGCGGAGGATTGAGACGGCCATCTGAAAGCGAGTACATTACGTCCTGGTTTGGATGAGAAATGGCTGATTACAATATATTACATTACAGTCCCATCACTCTGCTGTGGATAGTCACTCTCTCCGACGCTCTATTGAAATAATCACAGTGATTAATACTGTGCAGCTGTCATTTGGGGAGACCCAGTTTTTACTTTGCAGTGTCCCTGTACCACAAACAAGACAATGTTATACTGTAGAGGTCTTCAAGGTCGAATCTGGGTCAGGTCTGATAATTGCCACGGGTCTCGGATATGTGCAATTAAAATGTATTAACCTGTCCTCTGTTAATTTAGTGTTTGTGTCATGACAACTGTGCGAGCTGTGTCAGCTGATTGCAACTCAATAAAATATATAGCTTGTATCCAGCTGAAACTGGTTCTGACTGCTCACCTCACATATGTCTGTGAAAGAAAAAGAGAGAGAAAGGAAGAAAGAGAGAGATAGAAAGAAGAGAAGGAAGAGAAACAGTGTAAAAGGACCCTTACTTTTGATATTACCCTAATAAAGTTCATCAACGTTTGTGAAGGTTTGGCTATTACTAGATTTAGCTACAGCAGGCCTATGAAGGCAGTGCACACCGTTGACAGTTGAACTTGAGGTGAGGAAGAATGCTTTAGGCCTGCAAGAGTTACAAACAATATAATCTAATCTTCATAAAAAAATATATTCTGAGCAAAAAATAAATGAAGTAGCATCCTTCTGTACACCTATATCTGAATAGCAGTAGTAGCATATCTGACACGTATGTCGGGAAGATGGCGCTGGTATATCTCCATCTTTCTCTCGGTCTCTCCAGGTCTACGCCTCAGCGTGTCTCCTTTAATGTTTATTTAGTAAATATGAATATCCCACAGTGGAAGCCTAAAGGCCTACAGTATATGCATGCAACGCTGCATTGATCACTCAACTCTCCCGACAGCTGTCTACTATTTCTTTAGTAAAGTAAAAAACAATAGACTATAAAGTGTAGAATAAATTACACATCGAAACAAGTTTTTTTGTCATTTTTTCTCGGCAGTTTTTAAGGACAAGTAACTGTGGATCATTTGACCAATATAACTTGTTCATTGATGGCGCTGGCAGCGCCCAGTTGGAGGCTTCCTTTGCTCTCTCCTTCTTTCCGATCTGTCTTGGATCTGAACCAGCACGGGTCTGTTTGGGTTTGTTTTCCAAGGTCCTTCTCAGAACAGGTACGACTGTTTTCGGGTACATTCGGAACAGGGCTACATATTTAAATTACGCATATCGGGTCAGATGAGAAAGCCACGGATCCAAAAGAAGACCTCTAGCTGGTTATTATCTGCTCTCAGCACTAACCGGTACACACGCTGAGGACTTAGACACAATAAAAAGGTAAATAACTGATAATGATTACATTACAATGTTTCATACTCTCCTCACCCAATACTCAGTTGGAATACATGACACACTGTTTGTACATATTGTGTGTGTTTAGGGAGGTGGGTTGATGTTGTTGCTAGAGCACTTGTCAGTAGAGTAATGGAGATGTGGGTGGGCCACCTCCAGGGCTCGTTTACACCCTGCAACAGCCAGGAAACACTTAACGCTCCCTTTAACATCTCACGTCTGACCACCCCATCATTAGATCCGCCAAGGGAAATGACTGCACATTAGCCACCATATTAAGCAGAACGGTGTGCTCACAGACTTTAAGTGATGCGGAGAGTTAGAGGGAGAGAGACAGAGACAGAGAGGGGAGAGAGAGAGACAGAGAGACAGAGAGACAGAGAGAGCGAGAGAGAGAGACAGAGAGACAGAGAGAGAGAGACAGAGAGACAGAGAGAGAGAGAGAGAGAGAGACAGAGACAGAGAGAGAGAGACAGAGAGAGAGAGAGAGAGACGTGTACATTACGTCCTGGTTTGGATGAGAAATGGCCGATTAGAGATAGAGATAGACAGAGAGAGACAGAGTATTTGAGTGGACAGAGCGGCTGGGTCCCTGGCGGTTAAGTGTTTTTATTACTGTAATTGTATTGAAAAGGAAAGTATGTGTGAGGAGAAACACAACGAGACAGCTGTTGATGACGGCTATGAAACGACATGACACACGAGTGGCTTGTCAGTGAGGATGCTGCTAAGGGAGCCCTAAGGGTGTGTGTGTGTGTGTGTGTGTGTGTGTGTGTGTGTGTGGTGTGTGTGTGTGTGTGTGTGTGTGTGTGTGTGTGTGTGTGTGTGTGTGTGTGTGTGTGTGTGTGTGTGATACCTCTCGCACAGGTGGTGGCTACAGTGGACCAGGATGTGCACACAGTGAACACAGACCACTCCCATCAGCACCAGGCAAAGAGGTCCCACCTGGAGAAATAAAAACACAAAGAACTGGCTGAGAACATACTGACAGTAACGTCAACACCAACTGTGAACCAGACAGGATCACTCATCAGTCCATATTAATGCAAACGCATCACATATAACCCAGAGAAATAGGCTCACTTACACACGATCAGTAGTGGGATAGCTCTTTGCTATTGTAACGGATGTGAAACGGCTAGCTTAGTTAGCGGTGTGCGCTAAATAGCGTTTCAATCAGTGACGTCACTTGCTCTGAGACCTTGAAGTAGTTGTTCCCCTTGCTCTGCAAGGGCCGCGGCTTTTGTGGAGCGATGGGTAACGACGCTTCGTGGGTGTCAGTTGTTGATGTGTGCAGAAGGTCCCTGGTTCGCGCCCGGGTATGGGCGAGGGGACGGTTTAAACTTGTACTGTTACATTGATGCTGTTGACCCGGATCACTGGTTGCTGCGGAAAAGGAGGAGGTCAAAAGGGGGGGTGAGTGTAACGGATGTGAAACGGCTAGCTTAGTTAGCGGTGTGCGCTAAATAGCATTTCAATCAGTGACATCACTTGCTCTGAGACCTTGAAGTAGTTGTTCCCCTAGCTCTGCAAGGGCCGCGGCTTTTGTGGAGCGATGGGTAACGACGCTTCGTAGGAGTCAGTTGTTGATGTGTGCAGAAGGTCCCTGGTTCGCGCCCCAAAAACCTCATATCACATAACGGTGTTGTGATCATTATTTTGTTGTGTCCTGTCATCCAGAAAGAAACTCTCTCCATTATGTGACATGATCACACCATCATCATGAGACAGCACAAAGGAGGGGAGATTAAGCAAGAGAACACAACAACATTTTGGGTTCTCTCCTCAACCAATACAATACTAGCACTGGAACATCATCTAGTCTATGGAGCCTGCAGATCCTCTGGGGAATGTCGAGCAAAGGTAACGTAACCTTGGCAACGTGATAAATGTGACATGCAGGCTACATCTGTTTCACTGGTATGGTAACAGTGATCATGTGTGCCTTCTGTTGGTCTGAAGCTAACCTCGTTCTCAGTCTCCATTACAACAGAGCCGGCTGGGAGACGACATTAGTCTGAAGTGTACAAATTGACTGATTGTCCTTTCAAATAATGACACTTGTCTAGCCTGACCCTATCCTCCTTTTGTCCATTTGGCAAATGGAGAAATCAGGAAATATGACACTTGTCTAGCCTGACCCTATCCTACTTTTGTCCATTTGGCAAATGGAGAAATCAGGAAATATGACACTTGTCTAGCCTGACCCTATCCTCCTTTTGTCCATTTGGCAAATGGAGAAATCAGGAAATATGACACTTGTCTAGCCTGACCCTATCCTCCTTTTATCCATTTGGCAAATGGAGGAATCAGGAAATATGACACTTGTCTAGCCTGACCCTATCCTACTTTTGTCCATTTGGCAAATGGAGGAATCAGGAAATATGACACTTGTCTAGCCTGACCCTATCCTACTTTTGTCCATTTGGCAAATGGAGGAATCAGGAAATATGACACTTGTCTAGCCTGACCCTATCCTACTTTTGTCCATTTGGCAAATGGAGGAATCAGGAAATGTGACACTTGTCTAGCCTGACCCTATCCTACTTTTGTCCATTTGGCAAATGGAGGAATTAGGAAATATGTGAGGCTATAAAACTGATCTGAGCTCAACCACTAGCCAGTGCCACAGATGCAAAGCAGGCAGGCACACAGGCAGGTTTGTACTATGGTGCTGAAGCACTTGTGGTGGGGACTAGTTTGATGAACACCTCACTCACTGTTTAACCAGGCCTTGGTTCCCGAGAAGTAGCTGCAGCAATCTACGGATTCAAATATAATCTGATAACACACCATATCCATGACATACACACACAGTACTTTAAACCAATGTACATGATCACATAATTACGCACTCACATCCATCTGTAAAACTCAGAGATAAGGGTTGTGTGCCCAGTCCAGTTAGCAGGAGAATGCAGGTCAATCAACATATGAGTTATTATGACGTTTGGACTCTTGTACGACGCAGAGGTCGAAATATAAAATCCTAAATCAACTTAACATGAGCCAGGATCCACAGCAGGGAATCATTGTCTGTAGACAGACGAATCTAGCAGGTCCACTGACACCACTTACAACGACTCCTAACTTTTCCTCAACACTGAATTAACACACCCGAAGGCTTGGAGCTTAATTCCTACGTGTGTATTCATCTGTACAAGGCGTGCTAATTTCTACTCCCATCGTACACACTGGTCCAGTAAACCTAGAAACTGAACCGCTGGCTAAATCAAACAGTGGAATGATAAATATGATCTTGTACATTGGTGTTTTATGTAATGACTTCCAATAAACATTCAGATCACAGATAATTAATACATATTTATGCATAATCCATACTCATGCCCAGCCCATTACTTTTTCATTAGCAAAATTCCAATTATTTTTACCAACCAATATCAATGATGTATAATGTAATGCTGTAGGGATGACACATTAACGCACAAGTTCTCTCAGTAACTTTACAACCAAGGCAAAGTTTTCTGTTCATTTGCAAATATAGTGCCTTCCCAGCCTTTTCTCTGCCTCTGCCTAACAAGAGTGTGTGTATTTTTCCTACTGAATAAACCAAAACAATATTACACTGTACAAAAAGCAGTACACAAGGACACTAATGTAATGTAAAGTGTGAACCAGCCCTGTTTGTGTTATGGTGTGAACGGTGTAAGGCTGTAAGGTGTAAGGTGGTTAAGAGTGTTGGACCAGTAACCGAAAGGTCGCTTGTTCGAATACCCGAGTCGACCAGATGAAAAATCTGTCGATGTGCCCTTGGAGTAAGGCACTTAACCCTAATTGTAAGTCGCTCTGGGGAGTCTGCTAAATGACTAAAATGTAGTGTCACTAGCGGGGCATTAGTTACTCACTATGATCCCTGCGTTGCGTACTGCCAGGGGAAGACCCAGCAAAACAGTCCCAATGTTACCCTTCAGCAGATGTGGGAGCAAAAGGTACATATAGGGACAAACATAATACGATTGAGCAACGAAAGGTGTACATTAGACCACAAGAGGAAGAGGAGACACTTTTGCCATTCTGGTAAAAACAGGAAATCAAGAAATAACAGACGTAATGGCCAAAGCCATAAAATGCATAAATGTTTAGGGTAAAATGCATTGTCTATTGTAGAGGACAGGAAACCAAAGTAAGGCCATGAGAGCATAGGACAGCTGGACATACCAAGGTCAGAGGGACACACAAAGGAGGTGGTCAGCCATGACCAACGGATGGACTATAGACATAGGACATATATTTTTAGGACAGGAAGAGAAGAGACACATAGTCTCTAATAAGGACAGACATACCAAAGAACACACCAAGCTAAACATAAGGGGCCCATAGGATAAGATGGGCATGTATTATTTTGGGGACATGAAGAGGTCCTGCCACCATTATAACTTAACTAAAAGCAGATATGGGCGTTATTGGGCGTGAACAAGCAGGAAGCACAGATTGAAAGATAATGGTGGCAGATGGACTGAGGGAGGTAACTTCATTTGCATGTGGGATGGACTCATATGTTGTATGTGTATAAATCAGAGCCAGTGCTCTGGAAAAGGGTGTGTTCCGCGGACCATCTAGGCTTCTGATATGTTTGTATTAAAAGCCTATATTGAATTCACAAGTTCTTGTAAGTGTTACATTTTGAAACGATCCTCCACGACACAGGTGGATGGGAGCTTGAGTAAACCTGTGGAACACAGAGAGGGTTAGGGGTACACTCAGAGACCAATGTAATTTGATCTTTAATTTTTTATTTGATCTAACTCAATTCCTCAAGGGCCGCAGTGTCCACTAACACAGTAGAACGGTAAACAACTGGAACCACTAATAGTGTTTCATGGTTGAGGTGGGTAACTTAAGTCAAATAAAAAAATTTGTTACATGCGCCGAACAGGTGTAGACCTTACCATGAAATGCTTACTTACAAGCCCTTAACCAACAATGCAGTTCAAGAAATAGATTTAAGAAAATATTTACTAAATAAACGAAAGTAAAGAATAATAATAAAATCAAAAAGTTGACAGGAAAATTACAAAACAATAACGAGGCTATATACAGGGGGTACAAATTAGTCACTTTACAAATGACCTTGACTATGTATAGATATTAAACAGCGCTGTAGCAGCAGCGTAAAAACAAGGGGGAGGGGTGTCAATGTAAATAGTCCAGGTGACCATTTGATTAATTGTTCAGCAGTCTTACGGCTTGGGGGTAGAAGCTGTTAACTTCTTATGGCAGTGGGGCAGTATTGAGTAGCTTGGATGAATAAGGTGCCCAGAGTAAACTGCCTGCAACTAAGGCCCAGATGCTAAGATATGCTTATTATTAGAAGATGTGGATAGAAAACACTCTGAAGTTTCTAAAATTGTTTGAATGATGTCTGTGAGTATAACAGAGCTCATATGGAATGCAAAAACCTGAGAAAAAACCCAACCATGAAGTGGGAATTCTGAGGTTTGTAGGTTTTCAAGTCTTTGCCTATCCAATATACAGTGTAAAATTTGGTCCGACTGCACTTCCTAAGGCATGACCATTTTCTTGTTTACTTATGACCTTATACAGCTCATTGAGTGCGGTCTTAGTGCCAGTATCGGTTTGTGGTGTTAAATAGACGGCTATGAATAATATAGATGAGAACTCTCTAGGTAGATAGTGTTGTCTACAGCTTATCATAAGGTACTCCACCTCAGGCGAGCAATACCTCAAAACTTCTTTAATATTAGACATTGTGCACCAGCAGTTATTGACAAATAGAGATACACCCCTGCCCCGAGTCTTACCAGACGTAGCTGCTCTGTCCTGCCGATGCACGGAGAAGCCAGCCAGCTCTATATGAACTTTGTCATTGTTAGCCACGTCTCGGTGAAACTTAAGAAATTACTGTTTTTAATGTCCCATTGGTAGGATAGTGCAGGTAGAGATACTGGTGTGCAAAAGAGCAGAAAGGTAAATAAAATAATAACAGTATGGGGATGAGGTAGGTAAATTGGGAAGGCTATATACCGATGGACTATGTACAGCTGCAGCGATCGGTTAGCTCCTCAGATAGCAGGTGTTTAAAGAGATTTTTGCAATTCGCTTTGCAATTCGTTCCAGACGCAGGCAGCAGAGAACTGGAAGGAAAGGCGGCCAAATTAGGTTTTACTCGTCGACAAATTCTTACGAGGCACCTTGCCTTCCTCCCCCTTTATCTCCATTATTTTCTTCATGCGGATGATGGGGATTGTGGGCCTCGTCTTAACAAAGCAGTATATCCTTCACGTAAGACTCATTAACCGCTAGTGACTCCCCATCCCGCGTGAGGGAGCGTAATTATCGACTGACACTAATTAGCATAACGCAATGGACATAAATATTCCTAGAAAATATTCCTATTCATGAAAATCACAATTGAAATATATTGAGACACAGTTTAGCCTTTTGTTAATCACCCTGTCATCTCAGATTTTCAAAATATGCTTTACAGCCAAAGCTAGACAAGCATTTGTGTAAGTTTATCGATAGTCTAGCATAGCATTTTGTCCAGCAAGCAGCAGGTAACTTGGTCACGGAAATCAGAAAAGCAATCAAATTAAATCGTTTACCTTTGATGAGCTTCGGATGTTTTCACTCACGAGACTCCCAGTTAGATAGCCAATGTTCCTTTTTTCCAAAAATATTATTTTTGTAGGCGAAATAGCTCCGTTTGTTCTTCACGTTTGGTTGAGAAATCGCCCAGAAATTGCAGTCACGAAATCGCCGAAAAATCGACAGAAACATGGCAAACCTTGTTTATAATCAATCCTCAAGGTGTTTTTCAAATATCAATTCGATAATATATCCACCGGGACAATTGTTTTTTCAGAAGGACCGATTAGAATAATGGCTACCTCTGTATTTTACACGAGAATCACTCTGGGAGCCATCAGGTGACCAGTTGCGCAATGTAGCTGCTTACGGGTATTGTTCAACATAAATGCGTAAAACTACGTCACAATGCTGTAGACACCTTGGAGAATACGGAGAAAAAGTAATCTGGTTGATAGCCCATTCACTGCTCAATAGGGACGCATTGGAACGCAGAGCTTTCAAAAGATGAGTCACTTCCGGATTGGATTTTTTCTCAGGCTTTGCCTGCAATATCAGTTATTTTATACTCTCAGGGAATATTTTTACAGTTTTGGAAACTTTAGAGTGTTTTCTATCCTAAGCTGTCAAATTTATGCATATTCTAGCATCTTGTCCTGACAAAATATCCCGTTTACTACGGGAACGTTATTTTTCAAAAAATGTAAATACTGCCCCCTAGTCACAAGAAAAACTCTTCATCCAGTTTAAGGTGAGTAATCACAGTTCTGATGTCCTGAAGCTCTTTACGGTCATAAGAGATGGTAGAAGCAACATTATGTACAAAATGAGTTAAAAACAACACAAAAAACAAACAAAATAACAGTTTGTTAGGAGCCCATAAAGCGCCATTACGTGATGCCTTGGTGAGGTAGTTGAGGTGTGTTAACTTACGTGATGCCCTGGTGGCTGTTGAGGTAGTTGAGGTGTTTTAACTTAAGTGATGCCCTGGCTGTTGCCGAGCTCATAGCGTCTTGAAGGCAGCAGCTCTGGATCCTGGTCCTCTACAGAGTTGTTCTCCTCCTCCTACCCTCCTCCACAAGGGTTCTCAATGAGGGAGGGTCATCACCTCCATGTCTAGAAGGGTTAACCAGGAGGTTAGAGGTTAAGGTCAGTCACTAGTTCATATAGTTATCCTTAATCTAATGCCCCCTCCAAAATCAAGCCCTAGCCATTAACCCCTAGCCCATAAGCAGGTAATATCAAGGTAATATCTATATTTTTAACACTTTTCATAAAGTGTTTAAGTGTACACTAAGCATTCAAAACATTAAGAACACATGCTCCTTCCATGACATTCAGTGCATTCGAAAAGTATTCAGACCCCTTGAGTTTTTCCACGTTTTGTTACCTTAGTCTTATTCTAATATTGATTCAATTGTTTTTTCCTCCTCATCAATATACACACACACAACACCCTATAATGACAAAGCAAAAACAGGTTTTTAGAAATGTTTGCAAATTTATTAAACATAAAAAAAGAGAAAAACCTTGTTTACATAAGTATTCAAACCCAGAACACTGGAACAAAACAATAAACGTAAATAAACGAAACAGTCCCATGTAGCAACAAGCACTGACACGGAAGACAAACACCCACAACTCAAAAGTGAAACCAGGCTACCTAAGTATGATTCTCAATCAGGGACAACGATTTACAGCTGCCTCTGATTGAGAACCATACTAGGCCGAACACAGAAATCCCAAATTATAGAAAAACGAACATAGACTGCCCACCCAACTCACGCCCTGACCATACTAAAACAAAAATAAATAAAATAACTAAGGTCAGAACGTGACAGTACCCCCCCCCCCCCCCCCCCACCCCACCAAAACCTAAATCTATAGGGGAAGGTCTGGGTGGATGTCTGTCCGCGGTGGCGGCTCTGCGCGGGACGTGGACCCCACTCCATCATAGTCCTTCTCCGCCTCTCTACCCGCCTCCGTGGCCTCTTTAACACCGCCGACCTCGGACTGGGGACCCAAGCCACAGGTCCCGAGTGGATGGGAGATTCCGGCAGCACCGGACGGACGGGGAGGATTCCGGCAGCACCGGACGGACGGGAGAATCCGGCAGCGCTGGGCAGGAGGAAGGCTCTGGCAGCACTGGACAGGCGGGAGCACCTGTAGGAAGGAGACAGAGAGACAGCCTGGTGCGGGGGGCTGCCACCGGAAGGTTGGTGCATGGAGGTGGCACCGGATAGACCGGACCGTGAAGGCGCACTGGAGCTCTTGAGCACTGAGCCTGCCCAACCTTACCTGGTTGAATGCTCCCCGTAGCCAGGCCAATGCGGCGAGGTGGAATAGCCCGCACTGGGCTATGCTGGCGAACCGGAGACACCATGCGTAAGGCTAGTACCATGTACATCGGCCTGAGGAGACGCACTGGAGACCAGATGCGCTGAGCCGGCTTCATGGCACCTGGCTCGATGCCCACTCTAGCCCGGGCGATACGAGGTGCTGCAATGTACCGCACCGGGCTATGCACGCGCACCGGGGACACCGTGCGCTCCCACCGCATAACACAGTGCCTGCCCGGTCCCTCTCGCTCTCCGGTAAGCACGGGAAGTTGGCGCAGGTCTCCTACCTGACTTCGCCACACTCCCCGTCTGCCCCCTTCCAATATATATTTTTTGGGGGCTGCCTCTCAGGCTTCCAGCCGCGCTGCCGTGCTGCCTCCCCATAACGCCGCCTCTCGACTTTCGCTGCCTCTAGCTCTGCCTTGGGGCGGCGATATTCTCTCTGCTGTGCCCATGATCCCTTGCCGTCCAGAATCTCCTCGCAAGTCCAGTTCTCCAAGTATCGCTGCCTCTCGTCACCACGCTGCTTGGTCCTTTGGGTGTTTCTGTAACGGATATCGTCCTCCTCTTCTGAGGAAGAGTAGCGAGAAGGATCGGCGTGATAAGTGTCCATAATGTTTAATCAAAACACAACAGAACACTGGAACAAAACAATAAACGTGAATAAACAAAACAGTCCCGTGTGGCATCAAGCACTGACACGGAAGACAAACACCCACAACTCAAAAGTGAAACCAGGCTACCTAAGTATGATTCTCAATCAGGGACAACGAATGACAGCTGCCTCTGATTGAGAACCATACTAGGCCGAACACAGAAATCCCAAATTATAGAAAAACGAACATAGACAACCCACCCAACTCACGCCCTGACCATACTAAAACAAATACCTAAATAAAAGAACTAAGGTCAGATGACAGAAATTGAGCTCAGGTGCATCCTGTTTCCAGTGATCGTCCTTGAGATGTTTTTAAAACTTGATTGGAGTCCACCTGTGGTAAATGCAATTGATTGGACATGATTTGGAAAGGCACACACCTGTCTATATAAAGGTCCCACAGTGGACAGCGCATATCAGAGCAGAAACCAGGCCATGAGGTCGAAGGAATTGTCCATTGAGCTCAGACAGGATTGTCGAGACACAGATCTGGGGAAGGGTACCAACACATTTCTGCAGAAGAACTCAGTGGCCTCCACCCTTCTTAAATGGAAGAAGTCTGTTACATCAAGACTCCGGCCGGCCAAACTGCGCTATCGGGGGAGAATGACCTTGATCAGGGAGGTGACCAAGAACCCGATGGTCAATCTGACAGAGCTTCAGAGTTTCTCTGTAGAGATGGGAGAACCTTCCAGAAGAACGTCCATCTCTGCAGCACTCCACCACTCAGGTCTTTATGGTAGACTGGCCAAACGGAAGCCACTCCTCAGTAAAAGGCACATGACATCCCACAGTGAAACATGGTGGTGGTAGCACCATGGTGTGGGGTTGTTTTTCAGCAGCAGGGACTAGGAGACTAGTCGGGATTGAGGAAAAGATGAACGGAGCAAAGTCCAGAGAGATCCTTGATGAAAACCTGCTCCAGAGTGCTCAGACTGGGGCGAAGGTTCACCTTCCAACAGGACAACAACATAAGCACACAGCCAAGACAACGCAGGAGTGGCTCGGGACAAGTGTCGGAATGTCCTTGAGTGGCCCAGCCAGAGCCCGGACTTAAACTTGCCTGAACATCTCTGGAGAGACCTGAAAAAAGCTGTGAAGCAACACTCCCCATCCAAACTTAGAGCTTGAGAGGATCTGCAGAGAAGAATTGGAGAAACTCCCCAAATACCGGTGTGCCATGCTTGTAGCGTCATACCCAAGAAGACTCGAGGCTGTAATCGCTGTCAAAAGTCCTTTAAAGTACTGAGTAAAGGGTCTGAATACTTATGTAAATAAAATATATTTAAAAAAAAATATATATATATATACACACACTTGCAAAAATGTCTAAAATCCTGTTTTTGCCTTGTCATTGTGTGTAGATATATGAAATTGCCCCCCCCCCATCAACTGTAGAATAAGGCTGTAACAAAATGTGTTCAACGTCAAGGGGTCTGAATACTTTCCTAATGCACTGTACATGGGCACTTATGGATGTATCATCTTCAATAACATACCAGCCATAGCCATTACATTTGTCATTGAGCAGACACTCTTATCCAGAGAATGCACAGTTAGTGCATTCATCTTAAGATAGCTAGATGGGACAACCACATCTTAGTAAGTACAATTTCCCTCAAAGTAGCTATCAGCAAAGTCAGAGCTAGCAAGGGGGGCTGCTGTGGGATTATTATTTAAGATACTCTTTGAAGAGGTAGGGTTTCAGATGTGTGGCCAAGGTAATGACAGGGGGCAAAGATAAGTTACACATTCTATTGCAATCCTATTCTTTAACCTTTGAGCACGTTCATTGACGGCAACCTCAAACTCCAGCCACACACAGGGAAAAGAGAAGAGACTATGCCTTGATTTCTTTCATTGCAAACCTCTTCACACACTTTACCCTTTCAAGAAATGACAATATCAACATTGTTGCTCTGACTTTCTCTGTTGACATTGACATTTAATGTCAATGGACTGTTGACATTGAAATACTACCAAGAAAATGTATTATCAGAGAAGGTGACTCAATTGTAAACTGTAATTGTGTGCTTTCTTTGTCTATGTCTTTGAGAATGTTTTCTTGACACTAAGAGCTGGTCTAAGCCTGAGGCAACACAGAGGTGTCATTTTTTCTAGAGCAAGTGAGAGGTTGTGGCTCACTCACAATGTTGGAACAATTTAGAGAATGCTTCAGCTGCCTGTCACAGATCGATTTAGCCCACTTAAACCAGTCCGCTAACGTTCTTCACTAACATACAAAGAAGAACATTGAGGTGGAAACTCAAGGCTATAAAGACACCTCAACAGGGACTCTTTCATTTCACTGGATCCAATATTTTTCATTCAGCAACTGATCCATGGGAATCTCTAACAAGCAGATACAATGCAAAAAAATTGACAAAGATGGCATGCAAAGTGTCGGAATCAGGAGTGTCAGTCAACAAGCTTTGAATGTTGAGCATAAGTCTCTCATATTGCTGTGCCCGACCTTTTCCGGTTACTGTATCACCAACTGAATTTTTCTATGCCCGGAGAACCCCCTGATGTACCCCCTCATGTGCATTTTACGAGTAGGCCTATGGTCTCAAGTACCCCCTTTGGAGAGGCAAAGTTCCCCCAGGGGTCCAAGTACCCCTTGTTGGGAACCTAGTCTCGCACCAAAAAAGATGCTACTGTGATGGAGGGAATAAATAGTATGGATGCATCCGTTTCCACCCAACTTTGATAAGACGGTTGTTCAATTTAATTCCAGCTAGATCCAACCCCTACATTTTAAAGGAAAATAGTTCACATATTTACGATTCCACTGGCAGTTGTGAAAAGTTATTTAGCTTGTGCCTGAAGTCGGCCTAATTAGAGTTGGGTTGACATTCCTCAACTCTTCACACATGGCTGGCTGAGTCCCTTGTAGTCCATGTACAAGACTGATTGCATTTCAGCGGAACTAATGCCATGTTCCCATATTGGTAAAGTACAGTACAGCAGTGGTTCCCAACCCTGGTCCTCGAGCAACACATTTTTGTTGTTGCCCTGGACAAACACACCTCATTCAGCTCATTGGGGGCTTGATGATTAGTTGAATCGGGTGTGCTTTTCCAGCATTACAATAAATAAAAGTGTACTGTTGGAAGCACTCAGGACCAGGATAGGGAAACACTGCAACCTGGTCTCAGACTAGACGTAACATAGTACATGTAAATCCGGGACACTCAGTAACATATAGAGCTTTTTGTGCACTCAAGTTGGTGGCAGAACAAGAGGAGTTATTATAGAATGCCAGCAAAAAAAAAGCCTGTAGTTACATGTTGCTTATGAGTTCAGTTTACACTACTTTTGGATTATAATTGGATTTTAAGGCTCATATGAATGTCCTGCTTAATCCAATGTTTGTGTCATCATTGCAAATCAACTGCATTATACTTTTTTTAAAACACCTAAACTTCAAGCAGTAAAATAGCTGTTTGGCCAGCTTTTGCTACAGTCCATATCAATGAGCATTAGCATTCTAGCTAAATACTGCTGCATCCAAAATAGTTATTTTGTAAAGATCACAACCAAATATAATCTTAGCAACTTTTCAGACAAGAATCAAAGCATCATTGTAAGCGTATGAGCACCCCAAAAAGTTATTTTTGTTAACAAGTAATAAAAACGTAAATCTAGGCTATGTTGAATGGGCGCAGATGGCGATTGGCTTTCTTACTGCCGCCAAGAGTCGCACGCATCTGTGTGCGTATCAGTATGTCGTACTGAAAAAGGGTCTATACTATATGCGTTTATGTACACAATAATACTGAGACCAGGTTGCAGCCAGCAAAAACAACAACATATGGAATATGTAAAAAATGCTGATGAATGAACAGATTGTAGCTGTGAAATAGGCAGCTGATCACATATTGACCATACAGTGTTATTGATGTTTCGTGCAAACAAACAATTGAATTCCCAGAATGAAAAATGGTCTCTTGTACTGTCACCTACTGTATGTGAAACTGAACTCTCTGTTTGGGCCTATGGCTTGGGGGTTAATGTGAGGGCAGTAATTTAGTGATGATGAAAGCTGAACATGGTATTTTATTACCACCAGGTGCATAATAATGACATTGTAACATACTGCTACAAGTTTTTCTATGATTGACTCTCACAAGGTTGTTTTCCATATTATTCAGTGTCCTAGTGAGGGTAGAGAACAGCACTTTCACCAAGAGGCCTACAGTACTGTATATCCTGACATATCCAAGAGGTTGGTTTCTAAGGAGAGGCCTACAGTACTGTATATCCTGACATATCCAAGAGGTTGGTTTCTAAGGAGAGGTCTACAGTACTGTATGTCCTGACATGTCCAAGAGATTGGTTTCTAGGAGAGGTCTACAGTACTGTATGTCCTGACATATCCAAGAGGTTGGTTTCTAGGAGAGGTCTACCGTACTGTATGTCCTGACATATCCAAGAGGTTGGTTTCTAAGGAGAGGTCTACAGTACTGTACGTCCTGACATATCCAAGAGGTTGGTTTCTAGGAGAGGTCTACAGTACTGTATGTCCTGACATATCCAAGAGGTTGGTTTCTAGGAGAGGTCTACAGTACTGTATGTCCTGACATATCCAAGAGGTTGGTTTCTAAGGAGAAGTCTACAGTACTGTATGTCCTGACATATCCAAGAGGTTGGTTTCTAGGAGAGGTCTACAGTACTGTATGTCCTGACATATCCAAGAGGTTGGTTTCTAAGGAGAGGTCTACAGTACTGTATGTCCTGACATGTCCAAGAGGTTGGTTTCTAGGAGTGGTCTACAGTACTGTATGTCCTGACATATCTAAGAGGTTGGTTTCTAGGAGAGGTCTACCGGACTGTATGTCCTGACATATCCAAGAGGTTGGTTTCTAGGAGAGGTCTACAGTACTGTATGTCCTGACATGTCCAAGAGGTTGGTTTCTAGGAGAGGTCTACAGTACTGTATGTCCTGACATATCCAAGAGGTTGGTTTCTAAGGAGAGGTCTACAGTACTGTATGTCCTGACATATCCAAGAGGTTGGTTTCTAAGGATTGCATTGTGTCCATTACTTTATGGCATAGATCATAATTATTGGGGGTTTGACACTGTGCTGATGAAAGTTATTATATGAAAAAAATAGTATATATTTTTTACCTTTTATTTAACTAGGCAAGTCAGTTAAGAACAAATTCTTATTTTACAATGACGGCATAACCTGGCCAAACCCTCCCCTAACCCAGACGACGCTGGGCCAATACCGCCCTATGGGACTCCCAATCATGGCCATTTGTGATACAGCCCAGGATCAAACCAGGGTCTATAGTGACGCCTCTATAGCACTGAGATGCAGTGCCTTAGACCGCTGTGCCACTCGGTAGCCCTTATATGGGTGCCCTGCATGGTTAAATTGTGCTGAAGTAAATTAATAAAGATAAATCAACTAGTGAACACTGACTCTGTACTCCTTAATACACTAGCCACTTTTTCTCATCACTATCAACAAATTAAGAAATGGCACTCATACAGTCAGTCATTCTATGTGTTTTCAACATTTGGGCAAATATTACATTTAGCAAAAGTGTATTTATCCAAATTGAAATAAATCTGCTGCATACAGAATCAATCTGCTTATTATAAGAGTTACAATACGTCACCATACATTTTTCATAGAATTCGTCGTTTGATTCAGATGTTAACTGAGGATTGTATCACACTACTGCCAAGTTGAAAGGCTGAACCTGCTATTGTCACCTCCACTGTGGCAGGCAAATTAGTATGAAAACATCAGCTTATCATTTCTATCAAAAGGCAGCTCAATGACTAGTGAGCTACAAAGTGTACATACTGTATGTGGATTGTGTCAATTCTGCATCTACAGTTGAAGTCGGAAGTTTACATACGCTTATATTGGAGTCATTAAAACTCATTTTCCAACCACTCCACAAATTTCTTGTTAACAAACTATAGCTTGGAAAGTCGCTTAAGACATCTACCTCGTGTATCCAACAATTGATTACAGACAGATTATTTAATTTATAATTCAAAGTTTACATACACTAAGTTGACTGTGCCTTTAAACAGCTTGGAAAATTCCAGAAAATGATGTCATGTCTTTAGAAGCTTCTGATAGGCTAATTGACATCATTTGAGTCAATTGGAAGTGTACCTGTGGATGTATTTCAAGGCCTTCAAACTCAGTGCCTCTTTGCTTGACTTCATGGGAAAATCAAAAGAAATCATCCAAGACCTCAGCAAAAATTGTAGACCTCCACAAGTCTGGTTCATCCTTCGGAGCAATTTCCAAACGCCTGAAGGTAACACATTCCTCTGTACAAACAATAGTACGCAAGTATAAACACCATGGGACCACACAGCCGTCATACCGCTCAGGAAGGAGACGCGCTCTGTCTCCTTTGATGCGAAAAGTACAAATCAATCCAATAACAACAGCAAAGGACCTTGTGAAGATGCTGGAGGAAACGGGTACAAAATTATCTATATCCACAGTAAAACGAGTCCTATATAGACATGTCCTGAAAGGCCGCTCAGCAAGGAAGAATCCACTGCTCCAAAACCGCCCAAAAAAAGCCAGACTACGGTTTGCAACTGCACATGGGGACAAAGATCGTACTTTTTTGAGAAATATCCTCTGGTCTGATGAAACAAAAATAGAACTGTTTGGCCATAATGACCATCGTTATATTTGGAGGAAAAAGGGGGAGGCTTGCAACCCGAAGAACACCATCCCAACCGTGAAGTACGGGGGTGGCAGCATCATGTTGTGAGGGTGCTTTACTGCAGGAGAGACTGGTGCACTTCACAAAATAGATGGATCATGAGGAAGGAAAATTATGTGGATGTATTGAAGCAGCATCTCAAGACATCAGTCAGGAAGTTAAAGCTTGGTCGCAAATGGGTGTTCCAAATGGACAATGACCCCAAGCATACTTCTAAAGTGGCAAAATGGCTTAATTAAGGACAACAAAGTCAAGTATTGGAGTGGCCATCACAAAGCCCTGATCTCAATCCTATAGAAAATTTGTGGGCAAAACTGAAATAGCGTGTGCGAGAAAGGAAGTCTACAAACCTGACTCAGTTACACCAGCTCTGTCAGGAGGAATGGGCCAAAATTCATCCAACTTATTGTGTGAAGCTTGTGGAAGGCTACCCGAAACGTTTGACCCAAGATAAACAATTTAAAGGCAATGCTACCAAATACTAATTGAGTGTATGTAAACTTCTGACCCCACTGGGAATGTGATGAAATAAATAAAAGCTGAAATAAATAATTCTCTCTACTATTATTCTGACATTTCACATTCTTAAAATAAAGTGGTGATCCTAACTGACCTAAGACAGGGAATTTTTACTAGGATTAAATGTCAGAAATTATGAAAAACGGAGTTTAAATATACAGTGCCTTGCGAAAGTATTCGGGCCCCTTGAACTTGGCGACCTTTTGCCACATTTCAGGCTTCAAACATAAAGATATAAAACTGTATTTTTTTGTGAAGAATCAACAACAAGTGGGACACAATCATGAAGTGGAACGACATTTATTGGATATTTCAAACTTTTTTAACAAATCAAAAACTGAAAAATTGGGCGTGCAAAATTATTCAGCCCCTTTACTTTCAGTGCAGCAAACTCTCTCCAGAAGTTCAGTGAGGATCTCTGAATGATCCAATGTTGATCTAAATGACTAATGATGATAAATACAATCCACCTGTGTGTAATCAAGTCTCCGTATAAATGAACCTGCACTGTGATAGTCTCAGAGGTCCGTTAAAAGCACAGAGAGCATCATGAAGAACAAGGAACACACCAGGCAGGTCCGAGATACTGTTGTGAAGAAGTTTAAAGCCAGATTTGGATACAAAAATATTTCCCAAGCTTTAAACATCCCAAGGAGCACTGTGCAAGCGATAATATTGAAATGGAAGGAGTATCAGACCACTGCAAATCTACCAAGACCTGGCCGTCCCTCTAAACTTTCAGCTCATACAAGGAGAAGACTGATCAGAGATGCAGCCAAGAGGCCCATGATCACTCTGGATGAACTGCAGAGATCTACAGCTGAGGTGGGAGACTCTGTCCATAGGACAACAATCAGTCGTATATTGCACAAATCTAGCCTTTATGGAAGAGTGGCAAGAAGAAAGCCATTTCTTAAAGATATCCATAAAAAGTGTCGTTTAAAGTTTGCCACAAGCCACCTGGGAGACACACCAAACATGTGGAAGAAGGTGCTCTGGTCAGATGAAACCAAAATTGAACTTTTTGGCAACAATGCAAAACGTTATGTTTGGCGTAAAAGCAACACAGCTGAACACACCATCCCCACTGTCAAACATGGTGGTGGCAGCATCATGGTTTGGGCCTGCTTTTCTTCAGCAGGGACAGGGAAGATGGTTAAAATTGATGGGAAGATGGATGGAGCCAAATACAGGACCATTCTGGAAGAAAACCTGATGGAGTCTGCAAAAGACCTGAGACTGGGATGGAGATTTGTCTTCCAACAAGACAATGATCCAAAACATAAAGAAAAATCTACAATGGAATGGTTCAAAAATAAACATATCCAGGTGTTAGAATGGCCAAGTCAAAGTCCAGACCTGAATCCAATCGAGAATCTGTGGAAAGAACTGAAAACTGCTGTTCACAAATGCTCTCCATCCAACCTCACTGAGCTCGAGCTGTTTTGCAAGGAGGAATGGGAAAACATTTCAGTCTCTCGATGTGCAAAACTGATAGAGACATACCCCAAGCGACTTACAGCTGTAATCACAGCAAAAGGTGGCGCTACAAAGTATTAACTTAAGGGGGCTGAATAATTTTGCACGCCCAATTTTTCAGTTTTTGATTTGTTAAAAAAGTTTGAAATATCCAATAAATGTCGTTCCACTTCATGATTGTGTCCCACTTGTTGTTGATTCTTCACAAAAAAATACAGTTTTATATCTTTATGTTTGAAGACTGAAATGTGGCAAAAGGTCGCAAAGTTCAAGGGGGCTGAATAGTTTCGCAAGGCACTGTATTTGGTTAAGGTGTATGCAAACTTCCGACTTCAACTGTATTTATTTTGTCCATATATTCTGCTTATTGTCTGTCTGTGTATTATGTTTATTGCGGCAGCACCCTTCCAACAAGTCAAATTCCTAATATGGAAATGTATTTGGAAAATGAAGGGGATTCTGCTCTATACTCTCTCTTGTCTTTGAAATCCGGTTTCATTTGAGACATCTAATTCATTCACAACAGTCCTCTAAAAAGAATCAGACTTTTAAAATCCATGATTCAGTTTTCTGGCACATCTAAGATTTAATGTCCCTTCAGAGTACAGCGCTTCTCTAAAATTGCATTTGCTCTATGCATTTGTCGGTTCAATCGGCATGTAAAATCAAATCAGTTTTCAGCTGAGCTGACTAAAACAGGAGGCCTAAACACTTGCTACAGGCCAGACACATTATGAAGATATGACTAGACTAGGTAGATTATTCAAGCCCCAGACACTTAATGACAGTATAATAAATAACACATTATCTGTAACGATAGATTTTCAAATGTTTTGAGCTACTCCCTCCTAATGTGAAGGCTCTTCACTACAGCAGTATCTGACCAAGTCACTCTGTGCTCTTGTGCATGTCAGTGCATGTGCGTGTCACCTTCATGAACTTAATGATATTAATATTAACAAAGCTGTTATTCTAACAGCTTTTCCCGTTTCTTATCTTCCCAATTAGAGAGATATGAATCAGAGACTAAAATTTGCTATTAGCATTTACAACATTACAAAATAGCTTTAATATGTTAATCCATGGGGAGTTAATCTTGTAAGGAGTTCGTAATTGAATGATGGTTGAATTATAGTAGTTGTATCAGGTATGAAGGTAAGACCCAGATGCAGACAACGTTGAATTAACAATGGTTTAATAATCAAACAGGGGCAGGCAATAAACAGGTCAAGGCAGGAAGGGGTCTGTAAACCAGAGGTGGAGCAACGGTACCGGACGGCAGGCAAACTCAGGGTCAGGGCAGGCAGAGGTCAAACAATCCAGAGGTGGGGCAAAGGTATAGGTTGGCAGGCAGGCTCAGAGTCAGGACAGGTACGGGTCAAAACCAGGAGGGCGAGAAAAAGAGAGACTGGGAAAAGCAGGAGCTGAGACACAAAACCGCTGGTTGACATGACTAACAAGATGAACTGGCAGCAGACAAACAGAGAACACAGGTATAAATACACAGGGGATAATGGGGAATATGGGTGACACCTGGAGGGGGGTGGAGACAATCACAAAGGCAGGTGACACAGATCAGGGTGTGACAAGTTGCGGATAATTGTAGACTAACAGTTCAATTTTATTATTGAAACCTGCTTTTTCAGAGGTCAACAAGTTTAGATTTGCAGTGTAAACACTTGCAGGCCAAGTACCCCTTTTTAAAACTTTCACCTAAAATGACATACCCAAATCTAACTGCCTGTAGCTCAAGCAAGGATATGCATATTCTTGATACCACTTGAAAGGAAAATCTTTGTTGAAGTTTGTGGAAATGTTAAATCAATGAGGAGGATATAACACATTAGATCTGGTAAAAGGTAATACAAACAAAAAAACATGAAATGCAAGAGAAATGCCATACTTTCAGATAGGAGTCTAGGTGTAATTTAGATTTTGGCCATCAGATGGCAGCAGTGTGTGTGCAACGTTTCAGGCTGATCCAGTGAAGAATTACATTACTGACCAATATGTTGTATCAAGTCTGCCAGGAGTTTGCCCAAATGTGCCAATAGATACATTTTCAAGTACACAACAATAGAGAACATACAAAAATGCTATGGTAATAAAACATTTAAGTTTACACACTCCTAGGAATGTCATACATGATGGATCATTAGCTTATACACTAACTTTCACACATCTAGATGGCCGGTCAAGGTGGTTGTGGAGCTAGAGACAGCAGTTAGGTCAAACTGTAGACACCAGTTTCCTACATTTCAACATAAACATGTATTTTATCAAACAAAACTATGCTACATTTTATCACTGGCACCCTCAGGAAGACAAATCAGAGCAAGATTACTGAATGTAAGTACATTATTTACCTTCAGAGGTGAATGTATCAAACCAGTTGCCGTGATAAAGGTTTTTTGTTGTTGTGCACTCCCTTCAAACAATAGCATGGTGTTTTTTCACTGTAAAATATATTCTTAATTGGACACTGCAGTTTGATTAACAAGAATTGAAGCTTTCGGCTCATATAAGACATGTCTATGTCCTGGAAAGGTGGCTGTTTTATACAACGTCATTCTAGTCATATTAGCGCATGTTAGCAACAATCGTCCAGGTTTAGTGACACCCATCCCGTAGAGGTTAAAAGTCTTTCGCTATATTTGTTTAGCAAACTTAGCTGAGGGCAATGACCAACAATGGAAAGCAACAGTGTTAACAGATGTGATTCCCCCTCATTTGTAACAGCATTGAACCTGATAACAGCATTTATGTTTAAATACACTCCCTCAGGGTAGTCATCTATTACAACAAGACACAAGTTCATTTAAAACCAAATGGAGTGAAGAAAAGCTATCAGTACCAAGTTTTACATCCAATACTTGTTTGCTTCTTACAATTGGAAATGAATTGGTTGTGAAAGAGAGCGATAGAAAAATGCTATCAGAGAGACATTGAGATGGTGTGGTAGAGAGACTAAAACTTGTATTTATATTTTATTTAACCTTCATTTAACTAGGCAAGTCAGTTAAGAACAAATTCTTATTTACAATGACAGCCTACCCCGGCCAAACCTGGACGACGCTGGGCCAACTGTGCGCCGCCCTATGTGATGCAGCCTAGAGTGCTACAGAGAGATAGAAAGACAGAGGAGGACAGAGTAAGGTACTGTTGTGCCCTTTTGACACTACCATGCCCGATCCAAACCTTACTATGCTAGTTTGGATATTTTCTTTTCACATTGACGTTTCTAGAATGGTTCTGTTCCTCAGTTGTGCTCTTGAAAATGCAGGTGGGAGCCACAGAGAGAAACACTGGAAAAGAAACTGATATAGAGGAACAGAGAGAGATCTATGAAAAAGTGACTCCTATGGCCATGGCAAAACCTGCTTGGGGTCACTAGCTTCACCCCTATTGGGATACACTTTAAATTAGGCTAGACTATCTCTTCACTACTTTACATGCTACTGGTCTATGGAGACAAATCCAAACTTTGTAATTAACTTCCTTGAACCGAGGCTGAACAAACAGCATTTTCCTTATTTCATACTCATATCTTTTAAGTGGTCTTTGAGCAAGACCAGAAAAACTATAGATTTTCATCCTCCCGCTTCTCTCCCTCAAACTGTAATTTCTCGCATCTCAAGAGCCAGACAAATTAGAGAAGAAAAAAATAGGACATTTAGGGACCTCCAGCCAAATTCGGCGACTTATCGCGTTTGCAATTGGAATTACCATCTGTAATGATAATGAAACGTGAATTTTCAGCCTATTGCAATTTTAATTAAAGCCTATTTCCAATGAATTAAAGGTTAAATGTAATTGTACTCTTGGCTGGAAGCTGGTTCCGCTTGCAACTGGATTGTCTCGTCTAGCCGGAGAATGCCCATACACCCCTGAAATGGAACTCCAGGGATTGATCTAGACAGAGAATGCCCATGCACCCCTGAAATGGAACTCCAGGGATTGATCTAGACAGAGAATGCCCATGCACCCCTGAAATATAACTCCAGGGTTTGATCTAGACAGAGAATGCCCATGCACCCCTGAAATAGAACTCCAGGGTTTGATCTAGACGGAGAATGCCCATGCACCCCTGAAATAGAACTCCAGGGTTTGATCTAGACGGAGAATGCCCATGCACCCCTGAAATGGAACTCCAGGGTTTGATCTAGACGGAGAATGCCCATGCACCCCTGAAATAGAACTCCAGGGTTTGATCTAGACGGAGAATGCCCATGCACCCCTGAAATAGAACTCCAGGGTTTGATCTAGACGGAGAATGCCCATGCACCCCTGAAATAGAACTCCAGGGTTTGATCTAGACGGAGAATGCCCATGCACGCCTGAAATGGAACTCCAGGGATTGATCTAGACGGAGAATGCCCATGCACCCCTGAAATAGAACTCCAGGGTTTGATCTAGACGGAGAATGCCCATGCACCCCTGAAATGGAACTCCAGGGATTGATCTAGACGGAGAATGCCCATGCACCCCTGAAATAGAACTCCAGGGTTTGATCTAGACGGAGAATGCCCATGCACCCCTGAAATAGAACTCCAGGGTTTGATCTAGACGGAGAATGCCCATGCACCCCTGAAATGGAACTCCAGGGTTTGATCTAGACGGAGAATGCCCATGCACCCCTGAAATAGAACTCCAGGGTTTGATCTAGACGGAGAATGCCCATGCACCCCTGAAATGGAACTCCAGGGTTTGATCTAGACGGAGAATGCCCATGCACCCCTGAAATAGAACTCCAGGGTTTGATCTAGACGGAGAATGCCCATGCACCCCTGAAATGGAACTCCAGGGATTGATCTAGACGGAGAATGCCCATGCACCCCTGAAATAGAACTCCAGGGTTTGATAATAATGAAGCTTCTCATTTTCCTCTTCCTTTATTTGAATTCATCTAGCTACTCCCCATCCTGTGTACATTACACATGTCACTGGGAGAAAGTGTTTTTCATTTCACAAACTTCCTCTCAACTTGTGTCTGTAGCAAAAGTGAGTTTAAACACCACACAAGTTGAGGTTGAAGTAGGTTCAAAAAGTGGGCACACAGCTTGACTGTTAGAGCCAAGGTAAATGTGATCGACCAGGGTTTCGAAACTTGGGTCTTCTGTGTGCCCCAAGACTGTGTTATCCCTCTGAGCTAAACCACACACAGAACTCCATGACAGTCTAAGACAATCCCTTTGAAGTCTGACTCACTGTAAACCCACATGACTGCAAAGCACCAAACAAAGTAAGTTGTGTGTTGGGGGAGCATGCATGGTGACACTCTCAGAAATATCTATTCATTTCTACTTCAAAGCAAATGAAACCTTGACAGGAGAGACGGTAGTGTGTTTACCTTCAAAGGACTGCAGGGATTATCTGTGGGAGAAAAAAATACTTGATCAATTAGGATTATTTGATCAATTAGGATTAATACACAATTTCACAAGGACCTATTGATTTACTGAAATACTGAAATACAAAGTCATCATTTCTTTAGAGTAAACTTCATAAAACCACATTTTTTTCACATTATCAAGAGCAAGAGCCATGTTTGTGTCTCATTGAGAAAAGAGAGTTGAGAGAAGTAAGTTAAACTGACCAAGTCAATCCTATTCTTGAATCTGTGGTCGTTAAATATAAAGGTTTGTGTCACGCCCTGACCTTAGAGCTTTTTATGTCTCTATTTTGGTTTGGTTTGGTGTGATTTGGGTGGGCATTCTATGTTCTATTTTCTATGATTTTGTATTTCTTTGTTTTGGCCGGGTATGGTTCTCAATCAGGGACAGCTGTCTATCGTTGTCTCTGATTGGGAACCATACTTAGGTAGCCCATTTACCTCCTTTCTGTGTGGGAAGTTAACTTTGTTTGTGGCACTAATGCCCTGTAAGCTTCATGGTTGTGGGTTTTTTCTTTTCGCTTTTTCTCCGTTTGTTGTTTTTTCAGTGACATTTTGAAATAAAAAGGAAAATGTACGCTCACCATGCTGCACCTTGGTCTTCTTCCAGCAACGGCCGTGACAGTTTGAAATGTTTAAGTTTGTTCAATTTAACTGGGGGCGGGGAGGGGTTCAGCTTGATTAGCCATCTCCTCCACTGAAATCTGCATACATGGCTTTAGTAGAGAAAAGTTGAGTCAGGGGTTCTACTTTGAGTGCCAGTTTCCCGGACCCAGATTAAGCGTTGTCCTGCTGATTTTCCATTGGGCATACTTTTTAGTCCAGGAGTAGGCTGAATCTAGGTCTGGGCAACAGGCATGTGTTTCTATACTGTCATTATAAACAGCCCTTTATTCAAGGATTAAATTCTACATTGACTCCTGGGAGTTCCCGGGGTGTCAGACATCAATATCTTTGACCATTGTGGCGGATTAACATTCATATTCACATTGTTATGGGGGGGGCTTAATGAGCTTTGGATGCGCCGAGCCCCCCCCCCCCCCCCCCCCCCCAGATGTGTCAAGGGGCAATGTGGAATCAATTCAGAGTGCAGCAAGCTTCTGTTCCAGTTGAGCTGTTATCAAATTGCTCAGTCATTTACTCTATCCTGTCTCCTGCTGTTTTCAAATGAATAAGTATTTCATACTCATATTCTTCTCTATAAAAGCCTTTTCCAAAGTAATAGTTTGGAGAGCTCTGAAATGTGTCTCCTGCTGTTTTGAAAGTAATCAAAGCATCTCTAATGTCCTCTTATTCATTAAATGTCATATGAGCTGACTAAACTGAGCACCATCTAAAACAAACAATAGGACTTTGCCTGTGACAAGCTAATTCTGAAACACCATAACTCAGCCGGCCCTATAATGAACCAATTTACTAAGAGAACAACACGACCCTGCCTGTAATTAACTGATTGGGAAACAGCAGATAGTGCTCTGTGCGTATTTAGACTTTCTCAGCAGAGCTGACTGGTGAGCTGCTGTGACGTACGCTACTGTTCAAAAGTTTGGGGTCACTTATACATTTCCTTGTTTTTGAAAGAAAAGCAGATTTTTTTTGTCAATTAAAATAACATCAAATTTATCAGAAATACAGTGTTGACATTGTTAATGTTCTAACTGGAAACGGCTGATTTGTAATGGAATATCTACAAAGGCGTACAGAGGCCCATTATCAGCAACCATCACTCCTGTGTTCCAATGGCACGTTGTGTTAGCTAATCCAAATGTATCATTTTAAAAGGCTAATTGATCATTAAAAAACCCTTTTGCAATTATTTTAGCACAGCTGAAAACTGTTGTTCTAATTAAAGAAGCAATACAACTGGCCTTCTTTAGACTAGTTGAGTATCTGGAGCATCAACATTTGTGGGTTCGATTACACGCTCAAAACGGCCAGAAACAAAGACCTTTCTTCTGAAACTCGTCAGTCTATTCTTGTTCTGAGAAATGAAGGCTATTCCATGTGAGAAATTGCCAAGAAACTGAAGATCTTGTACAACGCTGTGTACTGCTCCCTTCACAGAAGAGTGCAAATAGGGTGTAACCAGAATAGAAAGAGGAGTGGGAGCCCCGGTGCACCACTGAGCAAGAGGACAAGTACATTAGAGTGTCTAATTTGAGAAACAGACGACTCACAAGTCCTCGAATGGCAGCTTCATTAAATAATACCCAGAGAATACCAGTCTCAACGTCAACAGTGAAGAGGCGACTCCGGGATGCTGGCCTTCTAATCAACCTACCAGGGTGTTTACAAACATTACAGGAACAAGATCATCCACATGTATCGATCACATTTTTACTAATACTATAGAACCTAGCTATAAAGCTGTATCCGTACTCATTGGATGCAGTGATCACAATATAGTCGCTATATCCAGGAAAGCCAAAGTTCCAACAGCTGGGCCTAAAATAGTGTATAATACAAAAGTCTTTGCTGTGACTCTTATGTGGATGATGTCAAAAATATTTGTTGGTCTGACGTGATTAATGAGGAGCATCTAGACGCTGCACTTGATGAATTTATGAAATTGCTTCTTCCAATTATTGACAAACATGCACATGTTAAGAAACTGGCTGTTAGAACTGTTATGGATCCATGGATTGATGATGAATTGAAAAACTGTTTCGTTTAAAGAGATGGGGCAAAAGGAGTGACTCCCCATCCCTCATGAGGGAGCATAATCATCGACTGACACTAATTAGCATAACGCAATGGACATAAATATTCCTAGGAAATATTCCTATTAATGAAAATCACAAGTGAAATATATTGAGACACAGCTTAGCCTTTTGTTAATCACCCTGTCATCTCAGATTTTCAAAATATGCTTTACAGTCAAAGCTAGACAAGCATTTGTGTAAGTTTATCGATAGCCTAGCATAGCATTTTGTCCAGCTAGCACCAGGTAACTTGGTCACGGAAATCAGAAAAGCAATCAAATTAAATCGTTTACCTTTGATGAGCTTCGGATGTTTTCACTCACGAGACTCCCAGTTAGATAGCCAATGTTCCTTTTTTCCAAAAATATTATTTTTGTAGGCGAAATAGCTCCGTTTGTTCTTCACGTTTGGCTGAGAAATCGCCCGGAAATTGCAGTCACGAAAACGCCGGAAAAATGTTCCTAATTAGCTCCATAATATCGACAGAAACATGGAAAACGTTGTTTATAATCAATCCTCAAGGTGTTTTTCAAATATCTATTCGATAATATATCAATCGTGACTGGTGGCTTCGTAGTAGGATAGAGAGAAACAATGGCCGCATTTGTCCTTTTCGCACCAAACACTCTGAGAGCTTCAGCTGACCACTGACGCAATTTTGACGTTCAGGCTCATTTTTCAAAATAAAAGCCTGAAACTATGTATTTTGACACTAGACACATTAGGGAAGCCGTAGAAAAAGGAATCTGGTTGATATCTCATTCACTGCTCAATAGGGACGCAGAGCCTTCTAAATAAGAGTCCCTTCCTGTTTGGATTTATCTCAGGCTTTTGCCTGCAACATCAGTTCTGTTATACTCACCGACAATATTTTTACAGTTTTGGAAACTTTAGAGTGTTTTCTTTCCTAAGCTGTCAATTATATGCATATTCTAGCATCTTGTCCTGACAAAATATCCTGTTTACTACGGGAACGTTATTTTTCCAAAAATTAAAATACTGCCCCCTAGTCACAAAAGGTTAAGAAACTGGCTGTTAGAACTGTTATGGATCCATGGATTGATGATGAATTGAAAAACTGTTTAGTTTAAAGAGATGGGGCAAAAGGAGTGGCTAATAAGTCTGGTTGCACATCTGACTGGCTTACTTACTGCAAATTGAGAAATTATGTCGCTAAACTCAACAAAAAAGAAGAGACTGTATTATGAAGCCAAGATCAATGACATGAAGAATTTTGTAAAAAAAACTTTGGAGTACTTCAAATAAATTATGGGCAGAAAGACAAATTCAACTCCATTTTTCATTGAATCAGATGGCCTATTCATCACAAAACCATTTTATGTTGCCAATTATTTTAATGATTATTTAATTGGCAAAGTGGGCAAACTTAGGCAGAAAATGACAACTATGAACAGTGAGCAATTGTATTCATGCATAAAAAAAAACAAATAATGAAAGAAAAGCAGTGCAAGTTTGAATTTTGTAAAGTTAGTGTGGGATAGTTGGAAAAATTATTGTTATCAATCAATAATGACAAACCTCCTGGAATTGACAACTTAGATGGAAAGCTACTGAGGATGGTAGCTGACTCTATAGCCACTCCTATCTGTCATATTTTTTATCTAAGGAAAGTCTTTGTCCTCAGGCCTGGAAGGAAGCAAAAGTAATTCCGCTAGCCAAGAGTGGTAAAGCGACCTTTACTGGTTCTAACAGCAGACCTATAAGCTTGCTGCCAGCTCTTAGTAAACTGTTGGAAAAAATTGTGTTTGACCAAATACAATGCTATTCCTCTGTAAACAAATTAACAACAGAATTTCAGCATGCTTATAGAGAAGGGCACTCAACATGTACTGCACTGACACAAATGACTGATGATTGGTTGAAATAAATTGATAATAAGAAGATTGTGGGAGCTGTACTGTTAGATTTCAGTGCAGCCTTTGATATTATTGACCATAACCTGTTGTTGAAAAAATGTATATGTTATGGCTTTTCAACCTCTGCCATATCGTGGATTCAGATTTGTCTATCTAATAGAACTCAAAGAACTCAAAGTTTTCTTTAATGCAAGCTTCTCAAATATCAAACATGTAAAGTGTGGTGTACCGCAGGGCAGCTCTCTGGGATCTCTACTCTTTTCTATTTTTACCCAATGACCTGCCACTGGCCTTAAACAAAGCATGTGTGTCCATGTATGCTGATGATTCAACCATATATGCATCAGCAACCACAGCTAATGAAGTCACTGAAACCGTTAAAAAAGAGTTGCAGTCTGTTTTGAATGGGTGGACAATAATTAACTTGTCCTGAACATCTCTAAAACTAAGAGCATTGTATTTGGTACAAATCATTCCTTAAGTTCTAGACCTCAGCTGAATCTGGTAATGAATGGTGTGGCTGTTGAACAAGTTGATGAGACTAAATTTACTTGGCGTTACCTTAGATTGTAAACTGTCATGGTCAAAATATATAGATTCAATGGTTGTAAAGATGGGGAGAGGTCTGTCCATAATAAAGATTTGCTCTGCTTTTTTGACACCACACTCCAAAAATCAAGTTCTGCAGGCTCTAGCTGTCTAATCTTGATTATTGCCCAGTTGTGTGGTCCAGTGCTGCAAGGAAAGATTTAGTTAAACAGAGCTGCACATCTTGCTCTTAAATGTAATCAAAGGGCTGATATAAATACTATGCATGCCAGTCTCTTTTGGCTAAGAGTTGAGAAGAGACTACATCCCTTCTTGTTTTTATAAGAAACAATAATGTGTTGAAAATCCCAAATTGTTTGCTTAGTCAACTTAAACACAGCTCTGACACACACACTTATCCCACCAGACATGCCACCAGGGGTCTTTTCACAGTCCCCAAATCCAAAACAAATTCAAGAAATCGTACAGTATTATATAGAGACATTACTGCATGGAACTTCCTTCCATCTTATACTGCTCAAATAAACAGCAAACCTGGTTTCAAAAAACAGATAAAGCAACACCTCGCGGCACAACGCCTCTCCCCTATTTGACCTAGAGAGTTTGTGTGTATTCCTTGATACAGTGCCTTGCGAAAGTTTTCGGGCCCCCTTGAACTTTGCGACCTTTTGCCACATTTCAGGCTTCAAACATAAAGATATAAAACTGTATTTTTTTGTGAAGAATCAACAACAAGTGGGACACAATCATGAAGTGGAACTTTTTTAACAAATCAAAAACTGAAAAATTGGGCGTGCAAAATTATTCAGCCCCCTTAAGTTAATACTTTGTAGCGCCACCTTTTGCTGCGATTACAGCTGTAAGTCTCTTGGGGTACGTCTCTATCAGTTTTGCACATCGAGAGACTGACATTTTTTCCCATTCCTCCTTGCAAAACAGCTCAAGCTCAGTGAGGTTGGATGGAGAGCATTTGTGAACAGCAGTTTTCAGTTCTTTCCACAGATTTTCGATTGGATTCAGGTCTGGACTTTGACTTGGCCATTCTAACACCTGGATATGTTTATTTTTGAACCATCCCATTGTAGATTTTGCTTTATGTTTTGGATCATTGTCTTGTTGGAAGACAAATCTCCGTCCCAGTCTCAGGTCTTTTGCAAACTCCATCAGGTTTTCTTCCAGAATGGTCCTGTATTTGGCTCCATCCATCTTCCCATCAATTTTAACCATCTTCCCTGTCCCTGCTGAAGAAAAGCAGGCCCAAACCATGATGCTGCCACCACCATGTTTGACAGTGGGGATGGTGTGTTCAGGGTGATGAGCTGTGTTGCTTTTACGCCAAACATAACGTTTTGCATTGTTGCCAAAAAGTTCAATTTTGGTTTCATCTGACCAAAGCACCTTCTTCCACATGTTTGGTGTGTCTCCCAGGTGGCTTGTGGCAAACTTTAAACAACACTTTTTATGGATATCTTTAAGAAATGGCTTTCTTCTTGCCACTCTTCCATAAAGGCCAGATTTGTGCAATATACGACTGATTGTTGTCCTATGGACAGAGTCTCCCACCTCAGCTGTAGATCTCTGCAGTTCATCCAGAGTGATCATGGGCCTCTTGGCTGCATCTCTGATCAGTCTTCTCCTTGTATGAGCTGAAAGTTTAGAGGGACGGCCAGGTCTTGGTAGATTTGCAGTGGTCTGATACTCCTTCCATTTCAATATTATCGCTTGCACAGTGCTCCTTGGGATGTTTAAAGCTTGGGAAATCTTTTTGTATCCAAATCCAGCTTTAAACTTCTTCACAACAGTATCTCGGACCTGCCTGGTGTGTTCCTTGTTCTTCATGATGCTCTCTGCGCTTTTAACGGACCTCTGAGACTATCACAGTGCAGGTGCATTTATACGGAGACTTGATTACACACAGGTGGAATGTATTTATCATCATTAGTAATTTAGGTCAACATTGGATCATTCAGAGATCCTCACTGAACTTCTGGAGAGAGTTTGCTGCACTGAAAGTAAAGGGGCTGAATAATTTTGCACGCCCAATTTTTCAGTTTTTGATTTAAAAAGTTTGAAATATCCAATAAATGTTGTTCCACTTCATGATTGTGTCCCACTTGTTGTTGATTCTTCACAAAAAAATACAGTTTTATATCTTTATGTTTGAAGCCTGAAATGTGGCAAAAGGTCGCAAAGTTCAAGGGGGCCGAATACTTTCGCAAGGCACTGTATGTAGGCTACGTGTGCCTTTTAAAAAAACGGATGTAGTTCTGTCCTTGAGCTGTTCTTGTCTAATGATGTTCTGTATAATGTTATTCTGTATTATGTTTCATGTTTTGTGTGGACCCCAGGAAGTGTAGCTGCTGCTTCTGCAACAGCTAATGGGGATCCCAATAAAATACCAAATAATAACACTGTGATCCATCTCTGTTACATAGCCAATCATGTAGCTTGGTAATTGGATGCCAAGTGGGCAATGCATGACATCCCTATTAGTGCCTTAGAAAGTGTAGCATAATCAGAGCGCCATTATCAATAGGGTGAGCACGCATAAGGAGTTACACAACTGAAAGTGGGTCATTTTGAAATGTTATTATAGATCATGGTTAAAGGACCAGTGCAGTCAAAAACGAGATATCCTGTGTTTTACAGTGTACATATTTCCGCACTATGAGTTTGGAATAATACTGTGAAATTGTGAAAATGATGCCTTTTTTGTGTAAGAGCTGTTTGAAAAGATCGCTTGAAATGTCAGCCTGTTTTGTTGGGATGGAGTTTTGGCCTGCCTGGTGGTAAATGAGTTAATAGAGCTCTGTTTTCCCCTCCCAACTCAGACCACTCACAGACAGTCCAAGCTAAATTCTTGCTTGAGAAATTTCTGATTGGTGTTTCTCTTTGACCATTTTAATTGAAAACAATCCCAGTAAGGTACTTAAATGTTACCCAGAAATTATTTGATATTGAGATCAAATCAGCTGCATTGGGCCTTTAGAGGGTGGTTTAGATAAATCAAAAGAGCTTTTATAGTTATGTGAACAATATGAATAAATGCATTTATCATTTACTAATAATTTCCATATGTGTAGTAAGCCATATGATATGGTTTATAAATATGAATAATGGAAGATAATAAGTGGGTATTTCTTTATGATTCACGTATGCATGTATCATACACAGGATAGCACAATACATTTGTTTATATTTCAAACGTTTTTCTGGGAGTATTACATTTTTTTATTTCGTGTGAAGTAAGCTATCCTGGGGGATAAATAGAAAGTAAATGTAATGAATAGAAATAAACAGAGTTTTATGAACTAATAATTATATATTTTTATGATACAAATATAATACCCTGGAAAATAAAGTTTATAGTCTGATTTGGAGAGAATAGCCAAGAGCATAAATTATTGATGGGAATCAGGTTTCTAATCCCAAAGCTACCATGGATGAAACAAAAGTGAGAGAAAGAAACACAACAATGGACCCGAACACTCCGACATCACTAGATTAAAATGCTGTCGGGTGTCTACTGAATACACTTTGATGAGAGGACAATTCACAGACAAGAGAAAACAACATCATAGTAGTCCCGGGCCTTATGTATCTGTGGTGTTGTACTTCTTGGTTGATTTGGAAACCGTGTGCTTTACCAGAGAACCTAGCTTTACCCAGGTGTGCACACACTGCATTCAGAATTTGAAGGTAGAATTGATTTGTTGACTTTGAGCTCTTGCAAGGAGACCTTGAGGATGTTGTGAGGTAAAAACGTGTCTTCTGGCGCCCCCTGCTGACTTCTACACAACATGACATCTGGTTGGAGCCAAGAACTCTAGACAGGACTCACAAATTTGTTATAATCCAAAGTAAGTCATGTTTACTTTTTTCTGATAAGTCAGCTGTTCAGAGAAGAGTGAAAGCATACATAGTGTAGTCCTTATAGATAAGTGTTTGGGACCCCACAAATGTAGTATTTGTGATTGTATCCGCATGCTACAGATGTGGAAGACTGATGTAGAATCCTTCATGTAGATCTGCTTGTTTTATGATACAGTATCAGAGTATCATTAAAATAAGGAAAATATTGTAATAATAATAATAAATAGATTATTGTTATTATAAGTGTATTGCTGTGCAAATGTGTTGCCTATTTTATATGTAACCTTTATTTAACTAGGCAAGTCAGATAAGAACAAATTATTATTTACAATGACGGCCTACACCGGTCAAACCCGGACGACGCTGGGCCAATTGTGTGCCGACCCTATGCATTAGGCCGGACTAGGACATCATACCTGATGATCATACAGCAGAGGCTAAACAATTCACAGCCAACAACAGAGACACATTTTGTGACCAGACTACTACCAAGTGCATTGAAAGAATTGAGGAAGGAATTTGTTTCCTTTGTTCATATGAATATTATGAAGATAACAACAAGAGATCTCGCAGATGCAGGAACACAGAGAGGCAGACTCACCACCAGAATAGAATAGTCGGTCCAGATTTGTAGCCCAGTTCTGAGTAAAGTTTGAAGTGATAACTCCCTCTAAAACTCACAGTCACCAGACAGACAGTCATCTAAGTGTTATTAGACCACATCTTCTGCAGCTAGCTAGGCTATAAACCAATACCACGTCATCTGCAGCTAGCTAGGCTATAAACCAATACCACGTCATCTGCAGCTAGCTAGGCTATAAACCAATACCACGTCATATGGATTAGATTAACCTCCAGGTCAAGTCACCAGGCTACAGGCCTTGATATTATGCAGATAGTTCTCCCTTATTTTGCTCAGACTGTGTGTGAAAAGATGTGGCCTTTTTACAGTGTCACCTAAAATTAAGGACTATATCTATGGACTAGTTCTAAATAGGAAGGTAGCCATACTGTGTCCTTTGAGTGAGGGGAAGTCCTTTAGTAATTATGTCACTGAGGTTTACTTTATTTGGATAGGACCCCTGAGTGAAGGGACAAACTGATACAAGAGTCCTGCTGACTTGTTTTACAGAATCCTAATTCCTAGTGTCCCACCATGATTAAAGTGTGTTTCACTATGATGTATTTCCTATGACCACTGCATTCCAACGCAAATCTGTTCAGCATATTTGTTTTGTTTTATAATAGAAACTGCCCTGATATCCCTGTGTTTACCTGTGAAATCATGTACTACGAATCCCCAAATGAAATTTAATAAAAAGGTAGTCCATTATGGACATCAAACCTGTATTCAAATTTAAGTTCTTCTTCTTCTGAGATTTTTAAATGGCAGTTGGCAACCAAAAAAAGTGCATTACCGCCACCAACTGGACTGGAGTGTAATTCCATTACACTGTGAACAAAATGGGAAATAAAATCACCAAACCTTCACTCATTAACACTCACCAACCCATTCCACTACTTTAACCCTATCTGCTCCTTCACCAGGCTAATGGCCTGGGAGGACAGGACACCACCACTCAACACACCCTGTAACTGTTCTGAAGTTAAATCTCGCACAATCAAGTAGCCTACTTCTCTGCAGCTGCCACCACAACATCTATTTTCTGTGATTTACATTCCACTTCTGTGGTACAGTTGATAACCACTGCTATAAAAGCTAAGCTAACCTTACTGAAGCACATATCACTCATTGGCATATCCCTCTGCACTGGCACAGATCTGCTACTCTCAGGGATCCTCTCAAAATTTCTCCCCAACCCATTATCCTCTACTTTCTTTACTGTCTGAGCATACGACACCTTCTCTTGCAAAGGACACCTCCGATCCCCAGCAACATGGGCATCACTACAATTGACACACACAACTTGCTCCACCACAACTACACACTCCTCTGTCCCATGCCCTCATGCACACCCCCCACATATTGGAATCTCCCTCCTACAAATGAAAGTTTGTTTCTGGCAAGGAAGTAACGTTTATTCTGCTAGGTCCCAGCCCATTCTGGAGTGAGCAGGAATGAAATAGTAGACCAGGTAGCCAAAAGGGCTTTAAAAGTAGATATAACTTCAATTCATGCTCCATTGGGTAGAGGTGAGGCCAAATGTAAGATTAGAGCCATTATGACAGATGTGTGGCAGAAAGGGTGGGACTCAGAACCCAAGGGCCGGCATTTATATGCCCCCCCCAAAAAACTATTGTAAAATATACTACGTTCATAAAATTTACATAGTATTGTATGGTTAGGGGAAAATAATAAAGGAAAATATATATATTTTATGTACAGTACCAGTTAAAAGTTTGGACACACGTACTCATTCAAGGGTTTTTCTTTATTTTCTACATTGTAAAATAATACTGAAGACATCAAAACTATGAAATAACACAAGTGGAATCATGTAGTAACCCAAAAAGTGTTCAAAATATATTTTAGATTCCTCAAAGTAGCCACCCTTTGCTTTGCACTCTTGGCATTCTCTCAACCAGCTTCACCTGGAATGCTTTTCCAACAGTCTTGAAGGAGTTGTTGTTAGCACTTGTTGGCTGCTTTTCCTTCACTCTGCAGTCCAACTCATCCCAAAACATCTCAATTGGGTTGAGGTCAGGTGATTGTGGAGGCCAGGTCATCTGATGCAGCACTCCATCACTCTCCTTCTTGGTCAAATAGCCCTTACACAACATGGAGCTGTGTTGGGTCATTGTGCTGTTGAAAAACAAATGATAGTCCCACTAAGCGCAAACCAGATGGGATAGCGTATTGATGCAGAATGCTGTTGTAGCCATGCTGGTTTAGTGTGCCTTGGATTCTAAATAAATCACAGTGTCACCAGCAAAGCACCCCGACACCATCACACCTCCTCCCCCATGCCTCACGGTGGGAACCACACATGGGGAGATCATCCGTTCACCTACTCTGCATCTCACAAAGACAAAAATCTCAAATTTGGACTCATCAGACCAAAGGACAGATTTCCACCAGTCTAATGTCCATTGCTCATGTTTCTTGGCCCAAGAAAGTCTCTTTTTCTTATTGGTGTCCTTTAGTTGTGGTTTCTTTGAAGAAATTCGACCATAAAGGCCTTATTCACGCGGTCACCTCTGAACAGTTGAAGTTGAGATTTGGCTGTTACTTGTGTCTGAACTCTATGAAGCATTTATTTTGGCTGCAATTTCTGGGTCTTCCTTTCCTGTGGCGGTCCTCATCAGAGCCAGTTTTATCATGGTGCTTGATGGTTTTTGCGTCTGCACTTGAAGAAACTTCCAAAGTTCTTGAAATGTTGCATATAGACTGACCTTCATGTCTTAAAGTAATGATGGACTGTTGTTTCTCTTTTCTTATTTGAGCTGTTCTTACTGTAATATGGACTTTGTCCATAAATAGGGCTATATTCTGTATACAACCCCTACCTTGTCACAAGACAACTGATTGGCTCAAACGTATTAAGGGGAAAGAAATTCCACAAATGAACTTTTAACAATGCACACCTGTTAATTGAAATGCATTCCAGGTGATTACCTCATGAAGCTGGTTGAGAGAATGCCAAGAGTGTGCAAAGCTGTCATCAAGGCAAAGGGCTACTTTGAAGAATCTAAAATAAAATATATTTTGATTTGTTTAACACTTTTTTTGTTTAACACTTATTCTACAATGTAGAAAATAGTCAAAACAAATAAAGAAAAACCCTGGAATAAGTAGATGTGTCCAAATGTTTGACTGCTACTATATATATATATATTTACAAAATAAATATTGGAATTTGGAAATGATTCAGACAATTACATTGACGGAATCTGCAATATAAAAAATAAAAAAAAAAAAAATAGTAAGGTTGGTGGACCAAGATTCAAGGGTCAAATCAGAAAGGAAGAGGTGGTGTTTTGTCAGTTGCGTCTAGGACATTGTACATTGAACTCATCATTATATTTGGTTGGCAAGCATGTGAATGGTTTGTGTGCAGAGTGTATATTGTACAGTAAAGCATGTATTGATATATTGTTGTAAGTACCGGTATGTGGAAGAGAGGGAAAGATTGATTTATAAGGTTTGATAGAAGTTAGTAGGACTCAATTAGTACAGGATCAGATAGGAGGGTTGTTTCTATTGATGTTTGGTTTCTTATTCACTTAGTCTGTGTGCTGTGATTGATTACACACTCCAGTACAGTAGGAAGCGCCATGCACCGATAAAGTTTGTTTGCGGACTGCCATAATATTATAGCAGAAGAAGAAGTAAAGTTTGTAAGCCTCACCCCTTCACAATAAAATTGTATTGTTGTAATGAATGGGCGGGCATTCCGAGTCTGTTCTGTGAGCTGGCTCATTTTGCACTTCATTCACGTAAAAGAGCTGGCTTATTTGGCTCTTCGTTCAAAATGCTTAAACATCTCCATTGAACCATGAAAAAAATTATACCATCAACAATGTAAAGCCCAAAAGGTACGCTACCATTATGTGAGATTGTGAAATGCGCATTCAAATACATTTTTACCTGGCCAAATATGAAATCTCCCCATTATTTATTGCTTCTGCAGTGAAGTTTCACCCTCTTTAAATAATTATTTTCTAACTTATTTGAAGAAAAACGTTGTTTTGTATTAAGTAATGGTGGATGTGAATGCCTAAGGTGGCAATTATCTGTTAATGATAATGTAATAACAATGTCTCAGTTTACTCACTTATTGCACTGTCTACTCCTGATAATTTTTTTCTCCAATCATATGAGCAAAAAATATTTTGCTTTATCTGGGACGCTAAACTACACAAAATAAAGCATGCCTATCTATATAATGAATATGAATTGGGTGAGTTGAGATGATTAAAAGCACTATAAACCTCTCTCTAAAAGCTTCCCTTATTCCAAAGTTTTACTTGAACCCTAAATGGTTATCAAGTAGATTACTAAGAAAATGTAACAACGTGTGTTTAGGTGGCAGGAGAATCGAACTTGGTATAAATGGAAATCAATAAATAATACACTAACAAACAAACAATCTCCGACAAGGACATGATGGGAAACAGAGGGTTAAATACACAACATGGGATTGGAACCAGGTGTGAAGGAAGACAAGACAACACCAATGGAAAATGAAAAATGGATCAGTGATGGCTAGAAGATCGGTGATGTCGACCGCCAAACACCGCCCGAACAAAGAGAGGGACCCCCACCCACTCCCCCACCACCCCTGACGCGTGGCTCCAGCAGCGCGTCGGCACTGACCTTGGGGATGGCCCGGAGGGCGAGGCGCAAGGTGATCCGGATGGAGACGGTGGTTAATGCGGTAATCGAGGGGAAGCTGTAACCTGTAACATACCTTAGTCACTCTCCTCAGGACTTTAAATGGCCCCACAAACAGCAGACCCAGCTTCCGACAGGACAGGCGGAGGGGCAGGTTTCGGGTCGAGAGCCAGACCCTGTCCCCCGGTGCGAACACCGGGGCCTCACTGCGGTGACGGGCTGCGCCAACTTTCTGGCGCAATACCGGAACCAGTCATCCACCGCAGGAGCCTCAGTATGACTCTGATGCCAAGGAGCCAGAACCAGCTTATACCCCAATACACACTGAAAGAGAGAAAGTTTAGTGGAGCAGTGGCGGAGCGAGTTCTGGGCCATCTCTGCCCAGGGCACGAACGCCGCCCACTCCCCCGCCCACTCTTGGCAATAAGACCTCAGAAACCTACCCACATCCTGGTTAACTGTTACTCTCGGGGTGAAAAGCTGAGGTAAGGCTGACCGAGACCCCCAGACGTTCCATGAACGCCTTCCAGACCCTTGACGTAAACTGGGGACACCAATCAGACACTATATCCTCAGGAACCCCGTAGTGCCGGAAGACGTGTGTAAACAGGGCCTCCACAGTTTGTAGGGCCGAAGGGGGACCGGGCAAATGGAGGAGAAGACAGGACTTAGAAAAATGACCAGGATCATGGTGTTACCCTGTGAAGGTGGAAGATCGGTTAGGAAATCCACCGACAGGTGGATTGTGGAAAGGGTAAGGGTCGTTGTGGAAAGGGTAAGGGTTGTGACTTACCTCTGGGCAGGTGTCTAGGAGCCTTGCACTGGGCGCACACCGAGCAGAAGGAAACATAAACCCTCACGTCCTTAGCTAAAGTGGGCCACCAGAACATCCCACTAAGACAGCGCACCGTTCGACCGATCCCAGGATGACCAGAGGAGGGTGACATGTGGGCCCCATAGATCAGCCGATCGCGGACAGCAGACGGAACGTACAGACGCCCAGCTGGACACTGAGGGGGAGCGGGCTCTGCACGTGACGCCCGCTCAATGTCCATGTCCAGCTCCCACACTACCGGCGCCACCAATAAAGAGGAATATGGGAGTGGGATCCATGGGCCGCTCCTCTCTGTCATACAGCCGGGACAATGCGTCTGCCTTAATGTTCTGGGAGCCTGGTCTGTAAGAAAGGGTAAACACAAAACGGGTGAAAAACATGGCCCACCTTGCTGCCCGGATGTTCTCCAGATGTACTCCAGAGAGAAGGGTGTCTAGCTCCCTCAAGCCAATGTCTCCACGCCTTCAGGGCCTTGACGACAGCCAACAACTCCCGGTCCCCCACGTCATAGTTTTGCTCCGCCGGGCTGAGCTTCTTCGAGAGGAAGGCACAAGGGCGGAGCTTCAGGGGCGTACCCGAGCTCTGAGAGAGCACAGCTCCTATCCCAGCCTCGGACGTGCCCACCTCCACTATGAATGCCAAAGAGGGATCCGGATGGGCCAGCACGGGAGCCGAGGTAAACAAAGTCCTCAGGTGACTGAAAGCCCTGTCTGTCTCAGCTGTCCACTGCAAGCGCACCGAGCCCCCCTTCACTAGTGAAGTAATGGGAGCCGCTACCTAACCAAAACCCCGGATAAACCTCTGGTAGTAGTTGGCAAACCCTAAGAATCGCTGCACCTCCTTTACCGTGGTGGGAGTTGGCCAATTACGCACGGCTGCAATGTGGTGGTAATTGAGTCGCCTTCTTTTTGGAGAAGGTGAGAGCCAAATCGGCATATTCAGGGGGAATGCGCACAGTGGAGACATGGTCTGGACTCTTCACCGTAGTAGCACCAACGGAAACTCCTAAACACCTACCTGAGCACCCTCGCGACCACCCTGTGAGAGTCCTCTGTGGCCAAGAAACAGTGGAGTTATGACAAGCTAACCAGGGTAGGCCCAGCACCACGGGAAACGCAGGAGAGTCAATAAGGAAAATTCAAATTTTCTCTGTGTGACCCCCCTGCGTCACCATACCCAAAGGAGCGGTGACCTCCCTAATTAAACCTGACCCTAATATTCGACTATCTAAGGCGTGAACAGGGAAGGGCACATCCACAGGAACAATGGGGTTCCCTAAACTATGAGCTAACGCTCTATCAATGAAATTCCCAGCCGCACCTGGATCTACGAGTGCCTTATGCTGGGAATGCGGGGAAAACTCAGGAAAAGTGACAGACAAACATATGTGCAACAGAGGACTCTGGGTGAGAATGGTGCCAGTTCACCTGGGGTAACGCCAGAGCGCCCTGCCTGCTGCCTCGATTCCCAGAGGAACCAACCCAGCACCGACCAGCAGTGTGACCTCTGCGGCCACAGATGGTGCGCGAGCGGAAACACCCTCCGGTCTCCCTGTGCTCCGCCCCTCACGGCTCCATGGGTATCGGAGAGTGTGTGCGGGAGGATGAAACCACCAGCCTCGATCTGAACGTCCACGAGTAGCCAGCAGGTTGTCCAGCCGGATGGACAGGTTCACCAGCTGGTCGAAAGTGAGGGTGGTGTCTCTGCAGGCCAGCTCCCGATGGACGTCCTCGTGCAGACTGCAGCAGTAGTGGTCGATCAGGGCCCTGTTGTTCCATCCCTCGCCGGCAGCCAGGGTCCTAAACTCCAGGGCAAACTCCTGTGTGCTCCTCGTCTCCTGTCTCAGATGGTAGAGGCGCTCATCCACCGCTCTGTCCTCGGGTGGGTGGTCGAAGACTGCCCGGAAACGGCGGGTGAACTCACAATGGTCCAACGCTGCATCTCCCTCTCTCCACACAGCGTTGGCCCACTCCAGGGCTTTCTCGGTGAGGCACGAGACGAGGGTGGTCACCTTCTCACGGTCCGATGGAGCTGGCCAGATAGAGGTTTAGTTGGAGGAAACCCTGGCAGTAGGCAGCACTCCCGTCGTACTCCTGTGGTATGGAGAGACGGATCCCACTGGGTTCAGGTGGGAAAGGGGCGCTCAAGAGGGACCCCGGTTGTGCTGGTAGAGGCGCTGGAAGAACTCCCTGTCTCTCCCAGCGGTCCATAGTCTGGACTACGCAATCCATGGCCGCGGCCAGATGGTAAAGCTTTACCACATGATCCTGGATGCGCTCCTCCACCTCCATGGCCGGGGTACCTTCTCCAGCTGACTCCATAGGTGGTCGGAGATTCTGTACCAACGTGTGTGTAGGTGGCAGGGAAGTCAGGCGCAGGAGAATCCAACATGGTATAGCAAGGGGTTGGCGCCCCCCCCCCCTTGGGTTGTGCCGTGGCGGAGGTCTTTGTGGGCTATACTCAGCCTTGTCTCAGGATGGTAAGTTGGTGGTTGAAGATATCCCTCTAGTGTTGTGGGGGCTGTGCTTTGGAAAAGTGGGTGGGGTTATATCCTTCCTGTTTGGCCCTGTCCGGGGGTGTCCTCGGATGGGGCCACAGTGTCTCCTGACCCCTCCTGTCTCAGCCTCCAGTATTTATGCTGCAGTAGTTTATGTGTCGGGGGGCTAGGGTCAGTTTGTTATATCTGGAGTACTTCTCCTGTCCTATTCGGTGTCCTGTGTGAATCTAAGTGTGCGTTCTCTAATTCTCTCCTTCTCTCTTTCTTTCTCTCGGAGGACCTGAGCCCTAGGACCATGCCCCAGGACTACCTGACACGATGACTCCTTGCTGTCCCCAGTCCACCTGGCTGTGCTGCTGCTCCAGTTTCAACTGACCTGAGCCATAGGACCATGCCCCAGGAATACCTGACATGATGACTCCTTGCTGTCCCCAGTCCACCTGACTGTGCTGCTGCTCCAGTTTCAACTATTCTGCCTTATTATAATTCGACCATGCTGGTCATTTATGAACATTTGAACATCTTGACCATGTTTTGTTATAATCTCCACCCGGCACAGCCAGAAGAGGACTGGCCACCCCACATAGCCTGGTTCCTCTCTAGGTTTCTTCCTAGGTTTTGGCCTTTCTAGGGAGTTTTTCCTAGCCACCGTGCTTCTACACCTGCATTGCTTGCTGTTTGGGGTTTTAGGCTGGGTTTCTGTACAGCACTTTGAGATATCAGCTGATGTACGAAGGGCTATATAAAAATAAATTTGTATAAATGGAGTCGTTCAATAAACTTAAGAAAACCAAAAATACAACATGAATAAAAGTGGGTACAAGAACCCATCGCTCACCAATACATAATACACAAACATACAAACAAACAATCTGACAAGGACATGATGGGAAACAGAGGGTTAAATACACAACATGTAGTTGATAGGATTGGAACCAGGTGTCAAGGAAGACAAGACAACACCAATACATAATACACGAACATACAAACAAACAATCTGACAAGGACATGAGGGGAAAAAGAGGGTTAAATACACAACATGGGATTGATGGGATTGGAACCAGGTGTGAAGGAAGACAATGAAAAATGGATCAGTGATGGCTAGAAGACCAGTGACGTCGAACGCCTAACACCGCCCAAACAAGGAGAGGGACCGACTTCGGCGGAAGTCATGACAGAAAAGCTCATCCATTTCTTTTGTGCAGATTGCCATGTCTCATTTTTGATTCATTGAAAACAATACTGAAAAAAGTATCTCTCTTTTTCAAACAAACATTGCAGAGCTGGCTATAATTTCAATTTCATCCCCCTGAAAAGATAGAACAAATATTACAACAAATATTATGGCTGAACACAAATGTGCTGGTTGATAAAATGCCTGTATTTATGGGAAAAAAATTTGAAAAGGGTATTTTGTTTTTAAATTATATTGTAAATTGGAATGGTAGAGTTACAGTTGAAGTTGGAAGTTTACATAAACTTAGGTTGGAGTCATTAAAACTCGTTTTTCAACCACTCCACAAATGTCTTGTTAACAAACTATAGTTTCGGTAAGTTGGTTAGGACGTCTACTTTGTGCATGACACAAGTCATTTTTCCAAATATGGTTTACAGACAGATTATTTCACTTATAATTCACTGTATCACAATTCCAGTGGGTCAGAAGTTTACATACACTAAGTTGACTGTGCCTTTAAACAGCTTGGAAAATTCCATACAATTATGTCATGGCTTTGGAAGCTTCTGATAGGCTAATTGACATCATTTGAGTCAATTGGAGGTGTACCTGTGGATGTATTTCAAGACCTACCTTCAAACTCAGTGCCTCTTTGCTTGACATCAGGGAAAATCAAAAGAAATCAGCCAAGACCTCAGAAAATGAATTGTAGACCTCCACAAGTCTGGTTTATCCTTTGGAGCAATTTCTAAATGCCCGAAGGTACCACATTCATCTGTACAAACAATAGTACGCAAGTATAAACACCATGGGACCACGCAGCCATCACGCCGCTCAGGAAGGAGACGCGTTCTGTCTCCTAGAGATGAATGTACTTTCGTGCGAAAAGTGCACATCAATCCCAGAACAACAGCAAAGGACCTTGTGAAGATGCTGATGCTGGAGGAAGATGCTGATGCTGGAGGAAACAGGTACAAAAGTATGAATGATTAGCAGGACAGAAAAATTGTGAAATTCACACACTTGTTTTTTAATTTTCTTTATTTCTATTTCACCTTTATTTAACCAGGTAGGCTAGTTGAGAACAAGTTCTCATTTACAACTGCGACCTGGTCAAGATAAGGCAAAGCAGTGCGACACAAACAACAACACAGAGTTACACATGGAATAAACAAGCGAGCAGTCTATATACAGCGTGTGCAAATGGCAAGAGGAGGTAAGGCAATAAATAGGCCATAGTAGTGAAGTAATTACAGTTTAGCAAATTAAGACTGGAGTGATAGATGAGCAGATGATCATGTGCAAGTAGAAATACTGGTGTGCAAAAGAGCAGAAAATTAAATAAAAACAATATGGGGATGAGGTAGGTAGATTGGGTTGGCTATTTACAGATGGGCCATGTACAGCTGCAGCGATCGGTTAGCTGCACAGATAGCTGATGTTTAAAGTTAGTGAGGGAAATATAAGTCTCCAGCTTCAGTGATTTTTTTCCATTGGCAGCAGAGAACTGGAAAGAAAGGTGGCCAAAGGAGGTGTTGGCTTTGGGGATGACCAGTGAGATATACCTGCTGGAGCGCGTGCTACGAGTGGGTGTTGTTATCATGACCAGTGAGCTGAGAAAAGGCGGAGCTTTACCAAGCATAGACTTATAGATGACCTGGTGGATCTGGTGACGAATATGTAGCGAGGGCCAGCCGACTAGAGCATACAGGTCGCTGTGGTAGGTGGTAAAGGGGCTTTGGTGACAAAATGGATGGCACTGTGATAGACTGCATCCAGTTTGCTGAGTAGAGTATTGGAAGCTATTTTGTAAATGACATCGTCGAAGTCGAGGATCGGTAGAATAGTCAGTTTTACGAGGGTATGTTTGGCGGCGTGAGTGAAGGAGGCTTTGTTGCGAAATAGGAAGCCGATTCTAGATTTAATTTTGGATTGGAGATGTTTAATATGAGTCTGGAAGGAGAGTTTACAGTCTAGCCAGACACCTAGGTATTTGTAGTTGTCCACATATATACAGTGCCTTGCGAAAGTATTCGGGCCCCTTGAACTTTGCGACCTTTTGCCACATTTCAGGCTTCAAACATAAAGATATAAAACTGTATTTTTTTGTGAAGAATCAACAACAAGTGGGACACAATCATGAAGTGGAACGACATTTATTGGATATTTCAAACTTTTTTAACAAATCAAAAACTGAAAAATTGGGCGTGCAAAATTATTCAGCCCCCTTAAGTTAATACTTTGTAGCGCCACCTTTTGCTGCGATTACAGCTGTAAGTCGCTTGGGGTATGTCTCTATCAGTTTTGCACATCGAGAGACTGACATTTTTCCCATTCCTCCTTGCAAAACAGCTCGAGCTCAGTGAGGTTGGATGGAGAGCATTTGTGAACAGCAGTTTTCAGTTCTTTCCACAGATTCTCGATTGGATTCAGGTCTGGACTTTGACTTGGCCATTCTAACACCTGGATATGTTTATTTTTGAACCATTCCATTGTAGATTTTGCTTTATGTTTTGGATCATTGTCTTGTTGGAAGACAAATCTCCGTCCCAGTCTCAGGTCTTTTGCAGACTCCATCAGGTTTTCTTCCAGAATGGTCCTGTATTTGGCTCCATCCATCTTTCCATCAATTTTAACCATCTTCCCTGTCCCTGCTGAAGAAAAGCAGGCCCAAACCATGATGCTGCCACCACCATGTTTGACAGTGGGGATGGTGTGTTCAGCTGTGTTGCTTTTACGCCAAACATAACGTTTTGCATTGTTGCCAAAAAGTTCAATTTTGGTTTCATCTGACCAGAGCACCTTCTTCCACATGTTTGGTGTGTCTCCCAGGTGGCTTGTGGCAAACTTTAAACAACACTTTTTATGGATATCTTTAAGAAATGGCTTTCTTCTTGCCACTCTTCCATAAAGGCCAGATTTGTGCAATATACGACTGATTGTTGTCCTATGGACAGAGTCTCCCACCTCAGCTGTAGATCTCTGCAGTTCATCCAGAGTGATCATGGGCCTCTTGGCTGCATCTCTGATCAGTCTTCTCCTTGTATGAGCTGAAAGTTTAGAGGGACGGCCAGGTCTTGGTAGATTTGCAGTGGTCTGATACTCCTTCCATTTCAATATTATCGCTTGCACAGTGCTACTTGGGATGTTTAAAGCTTGGGAAATCTTTTTGTATCCAAATCCGGCTTTAAACTTCTTCACAACAGTATCTCGGACCTGCCTGGTGTGTTCCTTGTTCTTCATGATGCTCTCTGCGCTTTTGACGGACCTCTGAGACTATCACAGTGCAGGTGCATTTATACGGAGACTTGATTACACACAGGTGGATTGTATTTATCATCATTAGTCATTTAGGTCAACATTGGATCATTCAGAGATCCTCACTGAACTTCTGGCGAGAGTTTGCTGCACTGAAAGTAAAGGGGCTGAATAATTTTGCACGCTCAATTTTTCAGTTTTTGATTTGTTAAAAAAGTTTGAAATATCCAATAAATGTCGTTCCACTTCATGATTGTGTCCCACTTGTTGTTGATTCTTCACAAAAAAATACAGTTTTATATCTTTATGTTTGAAGCCTGAAATGTGGCAAAAGGTCGCAAAGTTCAAGGGGGTCGAATACTTTCGCAAGGCACTGTATACACGTCCAGAGTAGTGATGCTAGTCGGGCGGGCAGGTGCGGGCAGCGAACGGTTGAAAAGCATGCATTTGGTTTTACTAACATTTAAGAGCAGTTGGAGGCCACGGAAGGGGTGTTGTATGGCATTGAAGCTCGTTTGGAGGTTAGTTAACACAGTGTCCAAAGAAGGGCCAGAGGTATACAGAATGGTGTCGTCTGCATAGAGGTGGATCAGGGAATCACCCGCACTTATCAAGAGAACATTGCTGGTCATCCCGTACAGCCTTTGAGCTGGTGGACTCACTAAACACCCATGCTTTGTTTGTAAATGTTTGTTGGAGTGTGCCCCTGGCTCTCTGTAAATAAATCAAATATGGAATTAGAAATTATTTATACTTTTAACTTTTGACACAAGTATATTTTAGCAATTACATTTACTTTTGATACTAAAGCATATTTAAAACCAAATACTTTTAGATTTTACCTCAAGTAGTATTTTACTGAGTGACTTTCACTTTATTCATTTTTTATTAAGGTATCTTTACTTTTACTCAAGTAGGACAATTGGGTACTTTTTCCACCACTGACGTTAGATTGTCTTGCATGTGCGAACAGCATTTATTCTTTCTATTCCTGTTCCATTCTTCTTTGTTAGAGAGACTATTGGGACTAATCATATGGTAACCATTTCAACAACTTGTTTGTCTAGAAAGGTCTCTGTCATGTGTGTGGTTGGTGCCCAGCAGTTCGAGCTGTTTTATAGTCTGGCTTGCGCACGAAGACCTTTGCTCTCGCACACACACGACAGGCTAAGTGCAACTCATTATCAGGAAGGTGTTCCTAATGTTTGGTGTACTCCGTGTATATTGTTAGCCATAGAAGCTACAGGCAACCTAAAAGACTGCATGCAACTGAGTCAAATGGTTTTCCTGAGCATAATGAGAATTCAATTGTAGGTTACTGTTTATCCCTCATTCTCTATGACATAGACAAGAAGAGGAAACTGGTTGCTAATTTACTGTAATCATAATGTAACTTTGTAAAGCGTTCATTAAGCTTATACAGTATACAGCCCATTTACGACTAATGTTGATGATCAAACATGTTTTGTCTGTCTTTGAAATCTACTTTTTATCAAGTGTCTTATAAACAATGATGTCATCAGTCATTTATCATCGAAAATATCAGTACATTTGGCTAAAGAGCATATTGTTTCTTCTAACAACTTTTTAAGCAATACAAATAACACAAACATACATTTTGTGTAGGCCAATTCTTATACGCCATGGTTAGATTTTAGACTAGTTGAAACTGTAATAACCCTTATTGTTGCAGAAACCTAAGTGGAACAAGAATCTCCTTGGCACCAAGCCATGCATTAGAAAGATATGGGGCCAACCTTGCCGACTGTCAGCATCCTGTCCCCAGTGTAGGGAGAGGCTTCTGCGTTCCCCCCTTACTGCCACGCCTGGACAGATACTACGAGAACGCAACGACCCAACCACAAGCAACAGAGAAACGAGTAAGCCATTTAACAGTCCAATTTTTTTGTTAGAGTCAAATGTGTAGAATCCAACTCTCTCTGTCCTCTCTAGGTCTAGGAGATCAACCAACCACTGAGCAGACAGAAGCGTCATTACCACTCCCATCTTCTTATTTTTCATCAAACTGCCAGCCTCTCCATTTCGCCACAGCCACACCCCCTTCCACCTTGCACTCATTCCCACCTTTTCTCTCTGTCGTCCACAGTTTCACCACACAATCCCTCTCTTTTATCTGACCCTCCTTCTCTCTCGTCACCCATTTTACCAGTCTCCCCATCCCTCATGTTACCACCACATGCTCCCAGACATTCCTACATTGCCCAGTCTGGAGGCACTAACTTTGCACCTCAACTCAGCAACAACTTATTTTCGGGCCCTGTTAATATTAGCATGCCATCTCACCAGAGAGGTAGGTGTATCTGCTATGATTCTAATCAGCATCTGAATGGTTTCTAGCAGGCATTTTCATGGTTCATGACATTTTAAAATGACTCATATGATTAACATTAACTCCATTAGGGAGACCTTGTGCTTTTCTTTCTAATTTCTTATAGAATTTGTCGCTCTCAAATACCAAATGATGTGTATCCTAAGCAATATTTATGTTTGTATATTCCAGTAGACTTGTCACAGGCTCCACAAGGCAGTGATCAAGGGTAAGACAAATGTTTTTTTTGCTATGTTAAACAAATATACTTGATAGATTACAGTGTATTATGTAAAATACTAGTGTACCTTTAGTAGCAGTAGCAGTATTAATAGTAGTAGTAGTGGCAGTAGTAATAGTAGCAGTAGTAATAGTAGCAGTGTTAATTAGTAATAGTGGCAGTAGTAATAGTAGCAGTAGTAATAGTAGCAGTAGTAATAGTAGCAGTAGTAATAGTAGCAGTCGTAATAGTAGCAGTAGTATTAGTAGCAGTAGTAATAGTAGCAGTAGTAATAGTAGCAGTAGTAATAGTAGCAGTAGTAATAGTAGCAGTAGTATTAGTAGCAGTAGTAATAGTAGCAGTATTAGTGGTATTATTTTTATAAATACAATTTACAGACGTTTTTGTCCAGAGCGACTTACAGGAGCATTTAGGGTTACGTACCGTGCTCAAGGGCACATCGGCAGATTTTTCACCTAGTCTGCTCGGGGATTCGAACCAGCATCCTTTTGGTGAGTGGCACAACATTCTTAAACACTAGGCTGCCTGCCCTGAACTGGATCAAAATGGAGTCAGCATTTATATTCTGCATTTAATTGTAGCACCATAAACTGACTGCGTGTTTTTGTTTTCATCCTGTGTACAGTAAGTGAAGGTTGGCTTGACATCCTTTTACTGTATCTGGTGCACATCTAAGCTAAAGCAAAGCAGGCACAAAGAAGACCTTCTACTGCTAAGTAGATATCGATGTTATGCATTACTGGAGGACTTGACAATATGATTATTTGACTTATGCTATTTGTCATCACCTCATACATACCTCATCTGTGTGTTTGTGTCCCTGTAACTTCATCCTTGCAGGGGATGCTGTCCTACAGAGAGTCAAAGTGAATCTTAAAGCCAGAATGAAAAGCCGCTGTGAACACCTGTTTGAAGGCAACTCCAGAAATGAAACTCCTCTCAAAAATATTTACACAGAACTCTACATCACAGCAGGAGATACTGAAGGGGTCTGTAATGAACATGAGGTGTTGCAGATCGAGACAGCATCCAGAACATGCACATCAGAAGACACTCCTGTCAATTGCAACGACATCTTTAAACCTTTACCTGGACAGAACAGAATAATCACAACTGTGATGACCAAGGGCATTGCTGGGATCGGAAAAACAGTCACAGTCCAGAAGTTCATCCTTGACTGGGCAGAAGGAAAAGCCAATCAGCATCTGGATTTTGTATATTTCTGCTTCCATTCCGGGAATTGAATTTGTTCAAAAAGCAGTCCAGTCTTCATAGCCTTCTGTGTGGCTTCTACCATGAACTTGGAGATATAGAGGATGCAAATACAATTGCAGGTTGTCAAGTTCTGTTCATCTTCGATGGTCTGGATGAAAGCCGATTTGCACTTGATTTTAATCAAAACGAAACATTGTTTGACATAGCAGAAGAAGCGCCCATTGATGTCCTATTGACAAATCTCATTAAGGGGAATCTGTCACCCAGAGCTAGCCACCCGACCAGCAGCAGCCAATAAAATCCCCAGGAAGAACATTACAAAGATGACAGAAGTGCGTGGGTTCAATGACTTGCAGGAAGAGGAGTACTTCAGGAAGAGATTGTGTTCGGATGCAAAGCTGGCCAACAGAATCATCTCACACATAAAGACAACAAGGAGCCTCAACATCATCTGCCACATTCCTGTCTTCTGCTGGATCACTGCTACAGTTCTATGGGAGAAGTTCAGAGATGACTGCAAAGAAATCCCTAAAACCCTTTCTGAGATGTACACACACTTCGTGCTCATTCAGACAAACCTGAAGAACCATAAGTGTCATAACATCGAAGAGACAGATGCACGGATGATCTTGAAATCAGATAAATAAATAATTCTAAAGCTGGCCAAGCTAGCTTTTGAACACCTGAAGAAAAGCAATTTCATATTTTATGAGAAGGATCTGAGAGAGTGTGGTATTGACATCAAAAAAGTTTCTGCGCAATCTGGATTGTGCACAGAAATCTTCAAACAAGAGGTTGGGCTCTACAGCAAGACAGTCTACTGCTTTTTGCATTTGACCATCCAGGAGTACTTTGCCGCACTGTATTTGCTCTACTGCTACACAACTGATAACATGGAGGTGCTGAAGTCTTTCCTCAATGAGACGTTGGTTGAGGAAGACTCTCTGTTGAGCAAACACGTTGGATACCATTTAGATGCTTCACAGAGAGATGGGCCTGGAGAAAGTCTGGAGTCTGACCAATTGGAATACTGTGACGAAATCTCCACTCTGGAGGAAGAGCCTGAGGAACATTGTCTTTTGGATGATGAGACTGTATAAGGGTCTGACTCTGAGTCTTCAGAGCTGGTTCTACATGAAAAACCAGCCTTTCATGTGTTACTGAAGAGCGCAGTGCTCAATGCCTTGGAGATCTGTACATTATGCTCCGCTTCCTTCTTGGCCTCTCACTGGACTCCAATCAGATACTCCTACAAGACCTACTGCCAGAGATGGAGAGCTATGCAGAGAGTGTTGAAGAAACAAATAAATACATAAAGGAGATGCTGAGGTATTACAAATCCCCTGAGAGATGCATCAACCTTTTATTCTGCTTGGCTGACTTCAATGACAATACCCTTCTTGAAGAGGTTCAAGCATACTTGAGGCCAGGAAATCATGGAGGAAAAAGCTCTCATCTGAACAATGCACAGCTCTGGCTTATGTACTAATGTCAGCTGGGATTCTGAAGTACAACACTTCTGAGGAAGGCCAATGGAGGATGATTCCAGTTGTGAAGTGCTGCATAAATGCCCTGTGAGTGTTAAGTCATTTTCACACATACCTGTACATTTGTACAGGAAGTAAGTTTGAATGTTTACTCACTCTGTATTTACCCTGCCATTATAGACTTTCTAACCAGAACATCACAGAGAAATTGTGTGGAGTAGTGGCTTCAGCTCTAAAGTCATCAAACTCCTCACTGCTAAAGCTGGACCTGAGCTACAATTACCTGCAGAACTCCAGTATGGATCTAATCTGTGTCGGGTTGAGTAGTCAACGCTGTAAACTGAAGATATTGAGGTGAGCAATTTTGTTTGTTACACTTTTTGGTGTAATTATATGAAGTCTATTACTCATCTGACCATGATTTCTTGTCTCCATTTCCAAAGGCTAAATCGATGCAATCTAACAGCGGAATGCAGTTCAGCTTTGGAGTCTGCTCTTAGTTCAGACTCGTCACACCTGAGAGACCTGGATCTGAGTGACAATGTTCTCCAGGATTCTGGTGTGAAACTGCTCTCTGCTGGACTGCAGAAATTGGAAACATTGAGGTACGAAAAAAATATGAAAATATATACATTTTGAAAATCAGTGGAATCATCACAGTTATATTAGCGGATACCAGTCTAATTTTACTACATAGAAAGCAATCTAACAAATGGTTTTGTTACGTTCGTCAATGGAAGGATCGGACCAAGGTGCAGCGTGGTAGGCGTACATTTTAATTTATTAAATAAACACCGAAAAAACAACAAATACAAAACTAAATGTAACGTCTAGTAGGGCTAAACAGCACAGTACCAAAAACAAGATCCCACAAACTACAGGTGGAAAAAGGCTGCCTAAGTATGATCCCCAATCAGAGACAACGATAGACAGCTGCCTCTGATTGAGAACCATACCCGGCCAATAAAGAAATAGAAAACCTAGATTGCTCACCCTGGTCACACCCTGACCTAACCAAATACAGAATTAAAATAATCTCTAAGGTCAGGGCGTGACAGGTTTGGAATTGAAACATTTGACCATTTCAAGATTTCTCTGACCTCTTCTTGCAGGTTGTCATCCTGTGGCGTGACAAAGGAAGGTTGTACCTCTTTGGCTTCGGCTCTACGTTCAAATCTCTCAAACCTGAGAGAGCTGGACCTCAGTGACAATGACCTGTATGATTCAGGCGTGAAGCTGCTGTCTGCTGTACTGGGGAATTCACATTGTAAACTGGAGACACTGAGGTAGTTAACTTATCACCCAATAAGAGATTATGAAATTACCATACCCAGCACATTTCATTAGGTTATATTTAGAAATATAAATAAATTATCCATTCACAAGCAGGTAGATGTCTGCTTTTGAAATTGTGATGTCTTCTCTTTGGAGGCTGTCTGGCTGTATTTCAGTGTTTCGAATGACCTCCATTCCTGAAGTGTTCGTGTCTCTGAGGTCCTACTATATTTATACTGTATATTTCTTATTCAATATAGGAAAGAGGAAGACTTTCATTTACAGCTTTATGCTAGTTCTGTGAAAGTATGACCTATTGTGTATAATATGTCGTTGCGTTCCGATACAAGGGGAACTTCTCCTTTGTTTTGTTTCTTTACATTGTTCTCAGCGTTCGAGGTGTTTTATTTTTGAATAATGGAAATTAAATCTATTAATTGTACTGTATGCATGATTGTGGTCTTATGTGTTATAATACACAATAAATATGATTTTTAACCAATAAAAAGTTATTTAATTTCCTCAACATGTTTTGTACTGTCACGCCCTGCCTGACCTTAGAGATAGTTTTTATGTCTCTATTTTGGTTTGGTCAGGGCGTGAGATGGGGTGGGCATTCTATGTTTTGTGTTCTGTTTTCTATCTCTTTGTGTTTGGCCGGGTATGGTTCTCAATCAGGGACAGACAGCTGTCTATCGTTGTCTCTGATTGGGAACCTTACTTAGGTACCCTTTTAGAACACTTTGCTTGTGAGCTTCACGTTTTTTTTGTGTAGTGTTTATTGTTTTGTTCGGCGTCATTTGGATTAATAAAGAAAATGTACGCTCACCACTCTGCACCTTGGTCCTCTCCTTTGAACAGCTATGACAGAACTTCCCACCACTAAAGGACCAAGCAGTGTGGTGAAAGGGACTCCTGGACAGGTGAGCAGCGCTATCTGGAGTATGAGACAACCTGGGAGGAGAGAGAGGTGGTCGGTCGACCCAGGGAGAGTGCCGGGCCCGCCTGGGATTCTCTAGAACAGTGCGACGAGGGATACAGGAGAATGGAGTTGGCGACACAAACGGCTGGCAAGGAAGCCTGTGAGGCAGCCCCCCCAAAATGTCTGGGGGGCACACGGGGAATGTGGCAGAGTCAGGTAGTAGACCTGAGCCAACTCTCCGTGCTTACCATGGCGAACATGGGACTGGTCAGGCCCCGTGCTATGGGGTGATGCTCACGGTGTCGAGGCGGAGCATTCACAGGACGGTGTGCTCGGTGTCACATCTAGCCAGAACGGGTGGGGCCAGCTCTGCGCTCGAGACCGCCAGTGCGCCTCCACGGCCCAGTGTATCCGGTGCCTCGGCCAAGGAAGAGGTCTCCTGGATGTCTCCCCAGCCTGGTGAGTCCTGTGCCTGCTCCCAGAGCCAGGTCTCCTGTGTGTCTCCCCAGCCCGGTGAGTCCCGTCCGGAGCTGCCAGAGTCGTCCTCCTGTCTGGGGTCGGCGGCGAGGGACCCCAGTCCGGGATCTGCACCGCGGATAGATGCCCACCCAGACCATCCCCTATAGGTTAAGGTTTTGCGGGGGGGGGGGGGGGGGGGGGGGGGTGTACTGTCACGCCCTGACCTTAGATCATTTTTATGTCTCTATTTTGGTTTGGTCAGGGCGTGCGTTGGGGTGGGCATTCTGCTTTGTGTTCTATGTTTTCTATTTCTTTGTGTTTGGCCAGGTATGGTTCTCAATCAGGGACAGCTGTCTATCGTTGTCTATGATTGGGATCCATACTTAGGTACCCTTTTTCCCACCTGTGTTTGTGAGAGGTAGACTTTGTTTCGAGCACTTTGCTTGTGAGCTTGTAGTGTGTATTGTTTTGTTTGGCTTCATTTGGATTAATAAAGAAAATGTACGCTCACCACGCTGCACCTTGGTCCTCTCCTTTGAACAGCCGTGACATGTACTTTCCTCTCACCAATCCATCCACACTCACTCCCCTGAAGGGTGGACTGTTAAGAATACATACTCGCCCTCAGGGCTGGAGAGAGAAAGCGGGAGAAGAGCGTCAAAGGCTTGGCTCAGCAGGTCTTTTTCAGAGCTGGTCTGATAGGTCAAAATACCAATTAGTGAAAAAAAATATCCGTATTGGGCTGCCTGTTTGAACACAGCCTAAGAGGTACACGAAACAGCACACACAGAGATAGAAGCCAACATATGAAGTCAGCCATGCTTGACTTGCACAGCACCATCTGTCTCCCTCCAACTTTTAATGAGACATGAGGAGACTAGAGCATAGGGAAGAGGCTGGATTCATTCAAGAAGACATCTTGTTTTTAGACTAGAGCCCTTCTCATTGCCTACTGGGTATTTTTGCCACATAGCGGATAGATGGGGATATATCTGCTTCCTTCCTCTAACACACCCTTTGATCACAGACAAGAGGAAACAAAGTCATAGAAATCCCTGGCCTTTTGTATCTGTTGTATTATTGGTTGGTTTGGCAACCGTGTGCTTTAGCAGAGATCTTCGTTTGACCCAGGGGTGCACACACTGCATTCAGAATTTAAGGTTAAAATTGATTTGTTGACTTTGAGCTCTTGCAAAGAGGCCTTGGAATGTTAAGGTAAACATGTGTTTTCTAGCGCCCTCTGATGACCACTATACACAATGACATATGGCTGGTGGCAACAACTCAAGACAATACTCACTAATTTGCAATTAAGAAAGTCATGTTTACTTTTTGTGGTTAAATCAGCTGTTCAGAGAAGAGTAAAAGCAGCCATGTTGTAGTATTGTCAGTGCTATCTGGGATCCTTGACGTCCCTACCCTAAACTTAATCATCTTAATGTTTTATTATTTTATGTATATATTTAAAATATTAAAACATGCAATCTACCTGCAGTGAAGCCGCTCAACATTTACATTACATTCAGTCATCTAGCTGACAACCATCCAGAACGACCTACAGGAGCAACCAGGGTGAAGCGCCCCGCCCAAGGAAACGTTGACATATCTCCCACTAAGTCAAGACGGACTCGAACCAGAGACCTATCGGCCACCGGCCCAAGTTCCCAACCGCCATCTTAGATTTAAACTTCAATGTGGTTGGGATGTCCCAAGGGTCCCCGATAGCATGGACTGTTGTAGTACCCACATACTACAACTGTAGCCTCCTTTATGCAGATCTGCCTGTTTTATAATACATGATCAGGGTATTGTTAAAATAAGTCAACTATAATAATTACATTATTAACATTGTATTGTATATAAAAACATGAACAAAGTATCATGCAGATGCAGAAAAACAGACCGGCAGACTCACCACCAGAACAGATTGATAGGTCCAGGTTAGTAGCCTAGTCCTGACTGAGGTGATAACTCCCTCCAAAACTCAGTCACCAGACAGACAGACAGTCATTTGAGTGCTATTAGCTTCTGCAGCTAGCTAGGCTATAAGCCAATACCACATCTTCTGCAGCTAGCTAGGCTATAAGCCAATACCACATCACATGGATTAGATTAACCTCCAGGTCAAGTCACCAGGCTACAGGCCTTGATATGCAGATACAGTAGCTACCACTTATTTTGCTGCTGTAAACTGTGTGTGGAAACATATGGCTTTTTTTTACAATGCCACTTAAAAGTGGAGGACACGTCTAGGCTTTGACCATATTGTGAGGGGAAGTCCTTTACAACAATGTCAAATGGATTGACTTTGTATAGGACCTTCATGGTAGACAGGGAAGGGATAGACTGACAATAGAGCCCCTTCTGGACTGGTTTTACAGAATTCTAATTCCTACTGTCCTACCATGATTAAGTGTGTTTCACCATGATAATATCTTCTCTGACTACTGCACTCAAAGACAAAAACCTGCCTGTGAAATTGTGTGAAATTGTGCAATATAACACAAATCCACAAATAAGTATTCTCAATAGCAAAGAAACAAATATTTGTAATTATTAAATTAAAACCTAAATGTATATGTATGCTGGAACATTGTTACATTGTGGGAGGCAACCCATCTGCCTGGAGCAGGTATTCCCAAACTGGGGAACACAATGCCGTCGGGGGTACGCCAAGGAAAAATGTGATTCACATTTTCTTTTAATAATAATACTAATAAATAATTAATTTTTCAAAAAAATCTTCACATTTTCAGTCAATTTATATTTTCCAACGAGGCTATACATTTAGGTGAGTTTTTTTTCTTCTCGCCTGAGTAGCCTCGTTTCACTGCCAAAAATAAAATGAAACCATCTAGTGTTCAGCGAAATAACAACACAATGTCAAATACAGGTAGCCTAGTCAAGCCTAGTCATCCAATCACGTTACTCTCTCCTGGGAATTCCACTAACGGTCCGTATGTAGCCAAACGTTGCTGCTGCTCATTCAGTTTGCTCGAAAATTGATAAATGGTTAAAAAAAGTAAGGCCCACGTCCATAGAGAGACATACCAGCTCTACTGGTAATACTGCTACTACCAGCAGTATTACACCTTCACCTGTCGACGACACAAGTTGTTCTGCTTCCACGAGCACATCCAATGCTAGCATCAGTAATTCTACATTTGTTGTTAGCCCAGCTAGCATGGACACTGACAGTTGTCAATCTGATGCGGCCAAAGAGCTACTGCCCCCATACCTGGGAAAGCACCGAACAGCAGACGGGGATGTTGGACCATCGAAGAGGCAAAAATATGATGAGAACTACATTGATTTGTGCTTAAATTATTTTGGGAGTAGTGCCTTTCCTCAGCCACAGTGTGTTATAAACTCAGCAAAAAAATAAATGTCCTCTTACTGTCAACTTCGTTTATTTTCAGCAAACTTAACATGTGTAAATATTTGTATGAACATAAGACTCAACAACTGAGACATAAACTGAACAAGTGACACACCGCCCCAGGCCATGACAGACCCTCCACCTACCAATCGATCCCCCTCCAGAGTACAGGCCTCGGTGTAACGCTCATTCCTCCAACGATAAACGCGAATCCGACCATCACCCCTGGTGAGACAAAACCGCGACTCGTCAGTGAAGAGCACTTTTTGCTAGTCCTGTCTGTTCCAGCGATGGTGGGTTTGTGCCCATAGGCGACGTTGTTGCCGGTGATGACCTGCCTTACAACAGGCCTACAAGCCCTCAGTCCCGACTCTCTTAGCCTATTGCGGACAGTCTGAGCACTGATGGAAGAATTGTGCGTTCCTGGTGTAACTCGGGCAGTCAGTTATTGCCATCCTGTACCTGTCCCACAGGTGTGATGTTCGGATGTACCGATCCTGTTACACGTGGTCTGCCACTGCGAGGACGATCAGCTGTCCGTCCTGTCTCCCTGTAGCGTTGTCTTAGGCGTCTCACAGTACGGACATTGCAATTTATTGCCCTGGCCACATCTGCAGTTCTCATGCCTCCTTGCAGCATGCCTAAGGCACGTTCACGCAGATGAGCAGGGACCCTGGGCATCTTTCTTTTGGTGTTTTTCAGAGTCAGTAGAAAGGCCTCTTTAGTGTCCTATTTTTTCATAACTGTGACCTTAATTGCCTACCGTCTGTAAGCTGTTAGTGTCTTAACGACCGTTCCACAGGTGCATGTTCATTCATTGTTTATGGTTCATTGAACAAGCAAGGGAAACAGTGTTTAAACCCTTTACAATTAAGATCTGTGAAGTTATTTGGATTTTTACGAAATATCTTTTGAAGACAGGGTCCTGGAAAAGGGATGTTTCTTTTTTTGCTGAGTATATGTGCAAAAGTACTATCTCACAACTCGAGGAAACCTGAAAAATAAGCCACAGGAGTTTTTGGAGAGAATTATGACAACTTTCGAGTAGTGAGACAAGTATAAAAGCAACAGATACTGTACCATTAATGAGAAGGGGCTAGAATCGTCATATGGACAGGCAAGCCCCATACTATTGTGGAGGACTTCAATTCTTCCTGCTGCCGCGGATATGGCTGGGACAATGCTGAGGAGAAAAGTTTTAAAATATATATATAAAACAGACAATGCCTTCATCAAACAACATTGTTTCACGACGCATCAGTGACATGGCAAGAGACGTTTTGAAACAATTACATACAAGCCAGTGAACTCTATGCGTTACAGATGGATGAGTCAAAAGACATGGCGGGCCTGGCACAGCTCCTGGTCTGTCTGTTACATTTATGGGGGGTCAATTAAGGAAGACATCCTCTTCTGCAAACCACTGGAAACCAGGAGAGGACTGGACAGCTTTGTGACATCAAAATGACTTTGGTGGTCAAGATGTGTTGGTATCTGTTCTGATGGTGCAAAAGCCATGACATGGAGACATAGTGGAGTGGTAATGTGCATGCAAGCAGTTGCTCCCGACACCACTTGGGTACACTGCAGCATCCACCAAGAGGCTCTTGCTGCCAAGGGAATGCCTGAGAGGTTGAAAGACATTTGAAACTATAGTGAAAATGATTAACTTTGTTAAAGCAAGGACCCTGAACTCTTGTGTATTTTCTGCATTATGCAATGATATGGGCAGCGACCATGTAACGCCTTTACAACATACAGAAGTGTACTGGTTGTCAAGGGGCAAAGTATTGACACTTTTTTTAATTGAGAGATGAGCTTAAAGTTTTCTTTACTGACCATAATTTTCACTTGTCTGACCGCTTGCATGATGACGAGTTTCTCACACGACTGGCCTATCTGGGTGATGTTTTTTCTCACCTGAATGATCAGAATCTAGGATTACAGGGACTCTCCACAACTATATTCAATGTGTGGGACAAAATTGAAGCTTTGATTAAGAATTTTGAGCTTTTCTCTGTCTGCATTAACAAGGACAACACACAGGTCTTTCCATTGTTGTATGATTTTTTGTGTGCAAATGAACTCAAGCTTACAGACAATGTCAAATGTGATATAGCGAAGCACCTGAGTGAGCTGGGTGCGCAATTACATCCCGAAACGGACGACACAAACAACTGGATTCGTTATCCCTTTCATGCCCTGCCTCCAGTCCACTTACCGTTATATAAACAAGAGAGCCTCATCGAAATTTAATCAGAAGCCACTGGCAGATTTCTGGAGAGGGCTGCATTCAGTTTCTTGCCTTGGCCAATCGCGCTCTAAAGACACTGATGCCCATTGTAAACATGTACCTAAGTGAGAGTGGATTCTCAGCCCTCACTAGCATGAAAACTAAATACAGGCACAGACTGTGTGTGGAAAATGATTTAAGACCGACTCTCTCCAATACAACCCAGCATTGCAGAGTTATATGCATCCTTTCAAGCACACCATTCTCATTAACCTGTGGTGAGTAATTCACAATTTTTGATAAACAAATAAGGTTTTATATGTCAGATAGCTAAATAAAGAGTAAAATTATTGATTAATATATTATTATTTGTGCCCTGGTCCTATAAGAGCTCTTTGTCACTTCCCCATTTCCCACTAGCCGGGTTGTGATAAAAACTCACACTCATTATGTTTACTAAATGTATTGTATAGTGTGTGTGTGGCAGGCTTACAATGGTGGCAAAAGAAAATTGAGAGTGCGCTGACCCTGGTGCTAGAGGGGGTACGGAGATTGAATGTTTGAAGGGGTACGGGACTATAAAAAGTTTGGGAACCACCCTTCCAGTACATTTAAAAAATTACAAATATTTCAGTGTTTTCAAACGACCACCATTCCCAAAGTGTTCATATCTCTGAGGTCCAAATGTATTTGTACTGTATATTTCTTATTCAATACAGGAAAGAGGAAGACTTTGTTTTACAGCTTCATGATAGTTCTGTGAAAGTATCCAGACCCCTTGACTTTTTCCACATTGTCATGTTACAGCCTTATTCTAAAAATGGATGAAATTGTTTTATCCCGTCATCAATCTACCCACAATACCCCATAATGATGAATCAAAAACATTATTTATTTTAGCAAATGTATAAAAAATAAATGTGATTATAACATTTACATAAGCATTCAGACCCTTTACTGAATACTTTGTTGAAGCACCTTTGGCAGCGTTTACGCCTTGAGTCGTCTTGGGTATGACACTACAAGCTTGGCACACCTGTATTTGGGGAGTTTCTCAGATTCTTCTCTGAAGATTCTCTCAAGCGCTGTCAGGTTGGGTGGGGAGCGTCACGACACAGCTATTTTCAGGTCTCTCCAGATGTTCGATCGGGTTCAAGTCCAGTCACTGGCTGAGCCACTCATGGTCATTGAGACTTGACCCCAAGCCACTCCTGCGCTGTCTTGGTTGTGTGCTTAGTCGTTGTTCTGTTGGAAGCTGAGCCTTCGCCCCAGCCTGAGGTCCTAAGCGCTCTGGAACAGGTTTCCATCAAGGATCTCTCTGTACTTTGCTCCGTTCACCTTTCCCTCGATCCGGACTAGTCTCCCAGTTCGTGCTGCTGAAAAACATCCCCACAGCATGATGCTGCCACCACCACCATAGGAATGGTGCCAGGTTTCCTCCAGACGTGAAACTTATGAATACTTATGTAAAGGCATAAGGCATCTGTTGTTTGTTAATAAATGTGAAAAAAAATTATAAAATAAACTTTTTCGCTTAGTCATTGTGGTACTGTGTGTATATTGAGTTTAAACAATTATTTTATCAATTTTAGAATAAGGCTGTAATGTAACAAAATGTGGAAAAAGTCAAGGGGCCTGAACTTTCCGAATGCTCTGTTCTGTATGCTATGTTGTTGCATTCAGATACAAGGGGAGCTTCTTCTTAGCTTTTTTCTTTATGTTGTTCTCAGGGTTATTTTTATTTTGGAATATTAAATACCATGGAAATCCTATTAAGTTTAATCAAACTCAATGTATACTGAACAAAAATAAAGCATCATGTAAAGTGTTTTCCCCATGTTTCATGAGCTGAAATAAAAGATCCCAGATGCATATCTGTATTCCCAGTCATGTGAAACCCATAGATTAGGGTCTAATGAATTTATTTCATTGACTGATTTCCTTATGAGTTGCTTCTGCAGTCAGCACACTGTCTAATTAGCATAATAAAAAATAATTTGGCATCAAAATCCATCTGTTTAAGCTAGACTTGTTTTTTTCCCTATAGCCTGCGTCTCACTCCACCACCTCCGCCGATGTCAGCCTTCCACACCTGAGGTGGAAGGTGGCTCAGCTACACCCCGGAAACGGGTCTTCTCACAAAAACGCTTTGGGCAATAAACTACTAATAAATATGGAACAAAAATATAAAACGTAACATGTCAAATCAAATCTAATTTTATTGGTCACATATATGGTTATCAGATGTCAATGTGAGTGTAGCGAAATGCTTGTCGTAAAGTGCTAATCCCAAATTTTATGAGATTAAATAAAAGATGGAAAACAGAAAGGAAAATGCCACACACTGCTGCTCATGCTCCCAGGTGGTTTTATTTATAACAAACCTGTCGACCCTTAGGTCTTCATCAGGCACCCCAGAAATGTTCCATATGCTCAAAAAGCTTATTCTCTCAAATATTGTGCACAAATTAGTTTACATCCCTATTAGTGAGCATTTCTCCTTTGCCAAGATAATCCATCCACCTGACTGACTGACTGGTGTGGCATATCAAGAAGCTAATTAAACAGCATGATCATGACACAGGTGCACCTTGTGCTGGGGACAATAAAAGGTCACTCTAAAACATGCAGTTGTGTCACAACACAATGCCACAAATGTCTCAAGTTGACGATGGGTGTAATTGACATGCTGACTGCAGGAATGTCCTCCAGAGATGTTGCCAGATAATTATATGTTAATTTCTCTACCATAAGTCACCTCTTTCATTTTAGAGAATTTGGCAATACGTCCAACCCGCCTCACAACCGTAGACCACATATAACCACGGCAGCCCAGGACCACTACATCCGGCTTCTTCACCTGTGGGATCGTCTGAGACCAGCCACCAGGACAGCTGATGAAACTGAGGAGTATTTGTCTGTATTTGCTGGACCTGGCTCCCAAGTGTGTGGGCCTGTGCCCTACCAGGCCCACCCATGGCTGCACCCCTGCCCAGTTATGTGAAATCCATAGATTAGGCCCTAATTATTTTATTTGAATCGACTGATTTCCTTATATGAACTGTAACTCAAAAAAAATCTATGAAATTGTTACATGTTGCGTTTATATTCTTGTTCAGTATAATAGCTCACCCTTTTGTAAAGGAACACAGTTCAGGCTGAGTTCGTTCCTCATTCAAGAGATGCTGCTCTCCCTTCACCACCTGGGTAAGTTGGAATAAAAGGAGAAAACAAATACAAACAGTGATATAATGGGACCAAAGATGTTTGCTCTGAGCATTTCTCTATGGAAATACTGAAGGGCTTGAGGGGTCATTGCTATAGTGACAAAAGACAAACGATTAGCATCACTGACATTACTTATGACCATTTGCTAATAACTTTTTAACCCTTTGGAGATTCTTGGTCTGTAATAGCAAATCACTGCGTAATTGTGCCTCATGGTGTTTGAGTGGAGGTGAGGTGCAGCTGATCCAGGAACTTCAGGGAAGTGGAATGTATTTGAATTCTTGGTTGTTCTGGTCTTACAGTTTAATCCAACGTAAAAGATTAAGGTAGAAAAATCTGCATTGTTGTACAAACAAGCTGCTATGGTGTTACCAGATCATAAGAGTGGCATTTCCTGAATAAAAAATACAATTAAAAAAATAAAAGAGCCAAAATGTTTTTATTCAGTCATTCATACATTGTTTGTGCGCTGTCATAAATTCTTCTAGTATCTGATAATTGAAATTTGGTCTCTTGATTTATTCCATGAGCAAAAAGCTGAGAAAATCTTGTTCCAAATGTGAAATGAGATAAAATAGAAATAGACTAAATACTGAATGAAACATTGAATTTGATGGTATCTGGCAATTTAATAAAACAATCTTATTGAAACGGAATAAACATAAAAAGTTATGAATACAAACAGAGAAACTTCAATGGCTTCCAAAAGAAAACATAGGAAGTTATTGTACCAGCAAAAAAAAGAATTTACCTCTAGAAATGCTAGACAACACTTAGGTAAAAGTGATTTGTGTGTTAAAACATAAGTCCCATGTAACAGTAAGAAAGGATTCAGCAAAACAGTTACATTCACATCTATAGGCCAAAATACAATTCTAGCCAATCAAGCAGATTCTGGGGGTCTGACCACTTTTCTCTCTCAGCGATGTTTCTTTTCTTCGTGAGGGATAGAGAATAAAAAGTAAAAAGAACTGCAGCCAAATGTTTTTTCGGGGGATATTTCTGTTGTATTTTTGTCAAATGCCTTTTTCATGTGTCTTCTTCATTACCTTAATCATAGTTACCGAAATAATCGCCACCTTGCTGCTGGGCGATGGGCTTAGAGCCCCAGTTCTGCTAGTTGGTCTGCCGGCGCTTTGAGTCAGGCTGGTTGAAGACGTCTGCCTTCCTCTTCCCGCCCCCATGGTTCCCCCTGGCTTTTCGGTTACCGCGGCCCCTCTGTGGCTGGAAGGGTCCCCCACGGGCCCTTACTCTGCCATCCCTGGGCCCTCCAATGGGTGGACCCCTCTGCACATAGCCCTGTGTGGGTGGTGGTCTGCGGTCCCTGGGTGGGGGTAGGCTTACCCTGCTGGGCAGTCTGCCATGGCCCCTCATGCTGTACAAGTCCTCGTAACCGTAGTGGGGGTCCTCGTAACCGTAGTGGGGGTCCTCGTAACCGTAGTGGGGGTCCTCGTAACCGTAGTGGGGGTCCTCGTAACCGTAGTGGGGGTCCTCGTAACCGTAGTGGGGGTCCTCGTAACCTCTGCGGGGGTCGTGATAGTCAAAGCCGTAGTAGTCATCGTAGCTGTTGTAGTCTGGGGGATAGGCGGCATAGTCCCCGCCCCCTCGGCCACGGACCCTATCTGGTGGAGGTATGCGTGGCGGTGGGTGGTTGTAATCGGCATCATTCCTGTAGAAAACATATCAGCTTCAATGTAATCCCATGATGGGAGATCTACTCAATCAGATAATAGATGTTAGTAAATCCCAGTCTCTCTGTGGCCTCACCTTCGGTTTCTGGTGGCCTGGCGCTGAGCATTTCGAGCCTTCTTCCTCTTTGCCATTCTTATCTCAATCTCCCCTCCCCCCAGCTCTTTCCCATTCATTTCTGCCATTGCCTAAGACGAACAGGAAAATTGTTACATAGCCGAAACAAGGTAAACCCCCCCTCCCATAAAAAACAGAAAACAATTAATATGTTTTAACCCACCTTCACAGCTGCGTCCTTGTCTTCAAAGTGGACAAAGGCGTAGTCTTCTATCTTATTCAACCGGTCCACTTTGCCAAACGCAGAGAAGGTCTTCTCCAGTAGCTCCTCTGTGACGGAGGCAGACAGCTTCCTGACAAACAAGACCTTCACCTGCTGACTCACACGGATATCAAAGTTCAACTCAGTTTAGAAAAGTAGAAACAAAAGCACAAGTTGAATAAAAGACAACAGAAGTGGAACACAGAGGGGGTAAAACAAAAACAAGAGATGGGGAGAGAAAGAAAGTGTGAGAGAGAGTGAGATCCACAAAGTGAGAGAGAGAGAGAGAGAGATGACTCACCTGGGCCAAGGCACCCGCATTGCGCTCAGTGACCGGGTTGGCCCACTCCACAGTGACTGGGTTCCCCCACACCATCACCGTGTCACTCATGAGGCAGAGGCGGGCCTCAGCTGCAGACTTGTGGTCCTCGTACTCCAGGAAACAGAAGCCACGGTTCTTCTCCTTGTCATCCGTCTGGGGGTAGAGGATCACTTCCTGAAGCCCCTCTGGAGGAAGAAGGAGAGTCACATCACTGATATGTGACCAATGATGACCCACAGAACATAAAACAATGTAAACAAAATTGGTCTGCACTTAACTGACCTGTGACTTTGCTGAAGTCCTCCAATATATTCTCTCTGGTCTTGTTTTTTGGGATTGATCCGACAAACAGCCGGTTGTTTGCTACGGATTTGCATACGCCAAGGTATTTCCTAGACCGGATTTCATAGTTGTCACACTGAAAACAAGTGTAGGGGAAAGATGACATTGTAGCGTTGAAAAGGGGAGCTGAAAGTGGTCCGACAACTGCTCCAATTAAATATGTATCACATCTTGGGCCGGTTTCTCAGACACAGATGAACTCTGACCCTAGACTAAAAAGCACACCCAATGAAGATTCTCAATTGAAAGCGATTTTTAATGCAGGACCATGCTTAATCGGTGCCTGGGAAACAGCACCTTGGTTCTTAGAAGATAAACTAAGACTATAGACTGGCTGCAGGGACTTACAAGTTTCACTGCCTCAGTTGCTGCATCCTTGCCGCAGAAAGTGATGAAGGCGTATCCCCGGTTCTGACCAGAGAGGGGGTCCATCATTAACCTCAGGTCCCAGATTGGGCCAGCCTTCTCAAACAGAGGCACCAGCTCATCTTCATACAGGTCCCGGGGGATCTTTCCCACAAACACCTAAAGGCAGAAAACAGAGCCTGAGTGAGGGTTACACAATGTGATCGGGGAATATAAAACTTTTCTGTTGACATTCTTGGAGCCACAGTCTTGCAAACTCATTTATCTTCTCTATAGCAGTCAATGGCTTTGCCACGATGACCATAACCCTTTCAAATAATGTTACTTGAAAATGAAGCAACTCCAGCAGCTTTACCTCAGTTCCAATCCCAGGCTGTGCTCCTTTAAACACTTCCTCTGGTGGGGGCCCTCCGTATTTCCTCTGTTCGGTGGTGACGTCCAGGGTGTATCCTGTCCGCTCCAGCAGAGCCTGGGGAACACAGACATTAGCATAACCACTACATAACTACACAACCTGAGCAGGTGTACAGACACACACAGGAAGTTCTAATGACGCAACTGAATGAACTTTCAAAATGCTGCATTTTACCTTGATCTTGGACTCAGCAGGACCCTTAGTGGATTCTTGTACTTTACTTCCTTGTACTTTACTTCCTTGTTTTTCCCTCTGTCTGTACGTCTTCATAGCTGCACAAAGAAAAGCACTTTTGTTCTGGAAATTAAACCACAGCAGAATTGCTTTATGTATTGGTGTTATGAGCAGAGGAAAAATGATAGACCCCTCAATGTCAACTTCTTAGACTCGAATGTATCATCATTAAAACTGACTTCCATTCATTCTCGTTCATTCAGCTCCCCCTGTAACTCACCTGCACATGAGATAGGTCACTTTCTTTGAACTGTGAGAGTACAGACAGCGCTCCCTCTTCATTCAATGCCCGCAGAGCATCGATGACCCCCTCTTCTAGGTCAGCGTACGCCAGCAACCCTGTGGGTACAAGACAGATTACTACTATTACAAACTGGCCTTTCATGGAACCTCGAGCAACATCATGTATCTTTAGAAATTAGATTAGACTGCCCCACCGGTTGAGAATATGTTGTCGAGACTCTCAGCCACGTTCTGCCGCAGTCCAGCATCGATGAGTGTCTGGTAGTTCTCTGTGTGCTCGCCTTCGGCCACGGCTTCCATAAGCTCATTTTCCTCCTTTGTTAGGGCAGAACTATCGTTCACCTCGGCAGCAGCCATTCTCCTGGGAGAAAGGGGAATAGAGAGAAGATAAAAACAGAATTTCAGTTCAAATGTTGCTCATTAGAACATAATATTTGACATTATAATCTAAAACACAAAGACATTGTTTCAACTTCTTTTTACAGATCATGACACTAGTAACTTGTAGGGAACACAAACGTCCCCATTTCTAATATGCATATTTGCTAATGCTGTCCTGCTGCAATAGTTACTCCCATCTAGCTAACCCCCCGAAAGTACTCAACAGTTTGCAAGAATATACCGTTATGCTTGTTGACGCTGCAGCTCAGTGTAAACAAGCGTAACGGAACGGTTGGTATCTTATGGCAATCGTAACAGTTTGTATCTTTCAGATGGTAGCTAAATATGTTGTAAACGCATCAGAAATGCTTAAACATTAGTTTCAATTCGAACAACCGTGGTCTGCAATAACAAATACCCGGAGACAAGTTAAATGTACGTTTATTTCGGGGACAAGCTAGCTACAGTAGCTTGTCAAGCCAAAGTACTGTATATAAAATGTCGCGCTAGATGGCTTTGCGGTGTTTTTCTTGACTAAGCACCGTCCCGCCCCCTTCCAACAGCTAACGTTAGCTAGCTAAAAGACTGGATTGTCACAACTTGGAACTTTCACATCCAACCAAATAATCGTTTTAGCGTTAGAAATACCAACATTAAAAAAACACAACCTAGTATCAAGATTCATAAGCTTGGCTACGCAAATAGCTAGCTAGCAGGGCTAACGTTAGCTAGTTAAATCCAAGGCCTGTTAGCTTGCTGGACACCTTTTTGAGAACTCGAATAAACCATCCGCCAAAAGAGGTGAACAATTAATAGTTAACATACACTTACCTATCTTTTCCAGGAAAATAACACTATCGAAAAATATATTTTTTCAGCAATTACCCAAAAGAGTGATCCAATATGGTAAATATGAATATGATGTTTGAGAAGAGTCGAAGCGAGAGGGATTACTTCTTCTTCGATGGGGTTTAACGGCGGCTGGCATCCAATGTTAATGGTGCATTACCGCCACCAGCTGGACGGGGTATTGAATAAGCAACTTAAAAAATGGATTAAGCAACTCCGGGAAAGATGGAAAACGACATCATACAAAATAAAACACATCAACTAAAAAACATCATACATCAATCACAGTCCACTTCAAAATACATCCCTACACAGGCTACATTCACCAACAGGATTTCTTGCACTGCCTTGGCTGTGAAATCATGAAGACCCAGAAAACGTTCAGCGGCATTCACAATGACTCCAATTTTCTTAGAATTATTCTCCAATTGTGCTGTACAGTTTGACCATTGTAATAAATAATACAAAGTCCACCTTTTTAACATGTAGCATTTCACTATCCCTCGGTTGATGAGAAACATTCACAGGTCGTGACCACTCCTGTCTCAGCCTCCAGTATTTATGCTGCAGTAGTTTATGTGTCGGGGGGCTAGGGTCAGTTTGTTATATCTGGAGTACTTCTCCTGTCCTATTCGGTGTCCTGTGTGAATCTAAGTGTGCGTTCTCTAATTCTCTCCTTCTCTCTTTCTTTCTCTCTCTCTCTCGGAGGACCTGAGCCCTAGGACCAAGCCCCAGGACTACCTGACATGATGACTCCTTGCTGTCCCCAGTCCGCCTGACCGTGCTGCTGCTCCAGTTTCAACTGTTCTGCCTTATTATTATTCGACCATGCTGGTCATTTATGAACATTTGAACATCTTGGCCATGTTCTGTTATAATCTCCACCCGGCACAGCCAGAAGAGGACTGGCCACCCCACATAGCCTGGTTCCTCTCTAGGTTTCTTCCTAGGTTTTGGCCTTTCTAGGGAGTTTTTCCTAGCCACCGTGCTTCTACACCTGCATTGCTTGCTGTTTTGGGTTTTAGGCTGGGTTTCTGTACAGCACTTTGAGATATCAGCTGATGTACGAAGGGCTATATAAATACATTTGATTTGATTTGATTCGTGGTGGCTCTACTACCATTACTTCTTCCCCGCCACTCGTTCCTTCCAATTTTCTCACCGCCTCCAGATAGGACACCCTTGCAACCTCATTCTCCTTCACCCTAACAAGGCACACCAAAAATTCAGGCACATGTTCACCTCCACAGTTGCAGCATTTCCCTTCATCTGGCATATGATATTCTTCCCTTCTGCACACACTTGACATAAGACCAAATATTTTACATTAATGACACTGAAGGGGCTTGTGCACAAAAGCTCTTACAGGGTATCTCATGAATCCTAACTTCATATGTTCAAAGAACAGTAGGATGGATGAAGTTAACTTCTTTACTCCATCCACCATACAGGTCAATCGACGTGCACCAACCACTCCATCGATGTCTTCAGTTATATCCTCTGCCTTTATTTCTTACACCACCCCAGAAATAACCCAATTGATAGGCGCCCTGCTACGAAAATCCATGCAGGAAGCGTTCCACTCCGCAGACACTCAAAACAATCGAAATGAGACCACTTCTTGTGACTCTCACCGACTACACACTTTCTTCCAACACATTCCAGATTTTCCTGGAGACTTTAAACGGATTTCCAAGTAGCATTGATTCAAAACCCTGACTCCAACTAAAAACAGGTCTAGCAGTTCCCTATTTTCCAACATAGCCTTTACTGCTCGTTTCCCTTTTTCTTCGTCACTGTAACCCACTCATTCTCACTTTCTGTACTATTAGCTTCACTTGACTCACTAGCAGTTTCAAACAAAACCTCAATTTCCACCATCTTCCCGGTCCCCCAAAATCTGTCCGCAAAATACTTATTCTTCTATGATATAATGGCGGTCCGCAAACAATCGTTTAAGTAAATGCCGCCACCTACTGTGCTGGAATGCACGATCAATCATGATCTGTGCTACCATGAAAATAAAATAAAAACAAATAAATCCCTACTAAGGTATACTACACCCTCCCCCTCCCCAACGCCATTAAACATTATCATGCTGAAACACTCCACTATTAGGATTTAGCATTAATACTGGAGTGATATATGTGTAGATGATGATGTGCAAGTAGAGATACTGGGGTGCAAAAGAGCAAGAGGGTAAGTAATAATATGGGGATGAGGTAGTCGGGTGTGCTATTTACAGATTGGCTGTGTACAGGTCCAATGATCGGTAAGCTGCTCTGACAGCTGATGCTTAAAGTTAGAGAGGGAGATATAAGACTCCAGCTTCAGTGATTTTTGCAATTTGTTCCCGTCATCGGCAGCAGAGAACTGGAAGGAAAGGTGGCCAAAGTAAGAGTTGGCTTTGGGGATAACCAATGAAATATACCTGCTGGAGCGCATGCGGCTGCGGAGTGTTGCTATGGTGACCAGTGAGCTGAGATAAGGCGGGGCTTTACCTAGCAAAGACTTCTAGATGACCTGGAGCCAGTTGGTTTTTATTAACATTTTATTTTACCTTTATTTAATTAGGCAAGTCAGTTAAGAACAAATTCTTATTTTCAATGACGGCCTAGGAACATTGGGTTAACTGCCTTGTTCAGGGGCAGAACGACAGATTTTTGCCTTGTCAGCTCAGGATTCGATCTTGCAACCTTTCAGTTACAAGTCCAACGCTCTAACCACTAGGCTACCTGCCGTCCGTTTGGCAACAGATATGTAGTGAGGGCCAGCCAACGAGAGCATACAGGTCGCAGTGGTGGGTAGTATATGGGGCTTTGGTGACAAAACAGGTGGCACTGTGATAGTCAATTTTACGAGGGTATGTTTGGCAGCATGAGTGAAGGAGGCTTTGTTGCGAAATAGGAAGGCGATTCTAGATTTAATTTTGGATTGGAGATGCTTAATGTGAGTCTGGAAGGAGAGTTTACAGCCTAACCAGACACCTAGGTATTTGTAGTTGTCCACATATTCTAGGTCAGAACCGTCCAGAGTAGTGATGCTAGTCGGGCGGGAGGGTACGGGCAGCAATCGGTTGAAGAGCATGCACTTAGTTTAACTAGCATTTAAAAGCAGTTAGAGGCCACGGAAGGAGTGTTGTATGGCATTGAAGCTCTTTTAGCACAGTGTCCAAAGAAGGGACAGATGTATACAGAATAGTGTCATCTGCGTAGAGGTGGATCAGGGAATCACCAGCAGCAAGAGCGACATCATTGATATATACAGAGAAAAGAGTCGGCCCTCCAATCTGACACACTGAACTCGATCTGAGAAATAGTTGGTGAACCAGGCAAGGCAGTCATTTGAGAAGCCAAGGCTATTGAGTCTGCCGATAAGAATTGACAGAGTCGAAAGCCTTGGCTAGGTCGATGAAGACGGCTGCACAGTACTGTCTTTTATCGATGGCGGCTTCTCACCGCCATTTCCGACTCCTCGGCTTGAGCAGTCACCTTGTCCATCAAAGACTCAAATGTTCTAAAGACAGTTTTCAGAAACTGGATGTGACGACCCACAAAATACTTATTCTTGTGTGATTTTTAATTTGATTTATTTTCCCCCTAATTTCGTGATATCCAATTGGTAGTTGCAGTCTTGTCCCATCACTGCAACTCCAGTACGGACTCTGGAGAGGCAAAGTTCGAGAGCCATGTGTCCGCCGAAACACGACCCCGCCAAGCCGCACTGCTTCTTGACACACTGCTCGCTTAACCCGGAAGTCAGCAGCACCAATGTGTCGGAGGATGTGCCTGGCCTGCCACATGAGTCACTACAACGCTGGGCGCCGCCTCATGGGTCTCCTGGTTGCGGCCGGCTGCGACACAGCCCAAGATCGATCCCGGATCTGTAGCGACACCTCTAACACAACTCTGACCCTTGTCCCCTCGACCTGCCTCCCTCACACCGGACAACTCCGATTCCCAGCAACATGGGCACCCCTACAGTTGACACACACAACTTGTTCCACCAAAACGACACATTCCTCTGTCCCATGCCGTCCTGCACACTTCTCACAACTTGGAATCTCCCTCCTACACACTGCTGCAACATGATCATAAATGTGCCACCTGAAACACAGCAGTGGGTTCAGCACAAAAACTCTAACAGGATAACTGATACTGTATATCCTAACATGACTTTGTCAGGTAAAGACTGATTACAAACTCAAAAGGACAGACAGTATCTCCTTTGTTTCACCCACTCGCCACTGGGTCTGCGTCGCACCAAACGACGGGTGTCACAAACACTGGGAATCTTGAACTTGAATCTTGAACAACTGATCCACACTTAACACTCCCTGAGAAACCACTCCTTTCAATGGTGCCCTGGTCCTAAGAGCAATGCAAGAAACAGATATTGACCTGAGTTGTGTGGCATAGAGCACCAGCTCCCTCTTGGCAGAAGAAATACAAAAAAAAACATCACAAGTCTACTTTGGGTTACCGATTTAACAGTACCCAACTTCTTTCCCACCCAACGTGATACCACATATGAATCAGCCAAAAGTCAAGGATGCACTTTCTCCAAGAATCTTACTCCCACTGGGCCAAAATAATCTTTATCATAACCATCGGGACAAGACTCTGGGATTTTCAGCACACTTGCCACTTAGGTAATTCCCCCTCACTCTCATGGACCTCACCATCTGCACAATAGGACCATGCCTTATTTAGTGCTTTTTTTACGCTTTGCGGTCGCCATCTTCTTCCGTGTGTCGACCATACTCATAATGCTGTCCTCATGGACAATGCCCATAGCCTCGGCTCCGACCTCAGTCAAAAAATGCACCTAGCTCACGAAAATACATTTTTGTATGGAGGTCAATGAGAATCATTGTTTTCTTCTGTATAATAGCGGATTGCAAACAAGCATTAGAGGTGCATGCCGCCACTGCTGCACAGTGGTAAACTATAGAAAAAAATAACCATTCTAGGAAAGGGGGAAAAACATCATACAAAATACTAAAATAGACACACAAAAAAGCACCCCACTCCAGTCATATTCCAAAACAAGTCCCATCCCTGTGCAGAAGCAGGGGCCTGTGATGACAGAAACATCCTTTGACGGGATTTCTTGCACATTTTCTCTGATTTCTTCTTCGTTTGTGCAGTGCAGTTCATGACCATAGTAATAAATTATGCAAAGTTCACTTTTTCACATGTTATATATCAGGATCCATTGATTGTTGAAAAACTTTAACTTGTGCAGTCTCCTCTTCACTGGTGCAGTCTCCACTCTTCTCAACACTCACAGATAGGAAACAAACTGCACAGTCCTTATTATCGCAACCTCTGTCTCCTTCACCCTAACATGGCATTCCAGGGACTCGGCGCATGTTCGCCACCACAGTTGCAGCATATAACATATAAGCATATAATTGATTGTCAGCTGGCATATGATGTTCTTTCCGTCTGCATACACTTGATACATGCCCAAATCTTTTGCATATATTAACACTGGAGGGGCTAGTGCAAAAATCCTAGCTTTACATGAAAAGGGAGAGATTTAGCCAAAAAAAAACGATAATATGGACAAAGTGGGTCAGGTAATGTGCACCAATCACTTCACCTACTTCCTCAGGTAAATCATCTGCATCCATTTCATGTGAAACCCCATAGATAACCCCCCTTGATAGGCGCCATGCTTCAGGAAATCCGTGCACAAATCATTCCATTCAAAAATCTTTTTGGAGGCATAATGCACACTTCTTCTGTTCCGCGGACACAACAAATCTGAATAAGACCAGCTTGTGACTCTCACCGACCCCACCTCACCCAACGCATCTATGACACTCCTCGTGACTTCCTCAAAACCCTCACTCCGACTAAACAAATCTAGGGATTTCTTAGTTTCCATCACAACTTTACTTATTTGGTTTCCTTTTTGTTTTTCACGACTGTAGGCCCCTCGTTCTCACTGTCTGGTGAGTGTCTATTTGCAACGTGAGACATATTTGATAGAATTAAGCAACGCGCCTTTAAGACCACATTTACCCTTTGTTCTCCCTTTTTACGTCTGACCAAGAGATGGATCACCGTTGTTTGATACTGTTTTCCTTGGTTTATTTGGCGTGGGTTACGGCCAAACAGTAGCCTGTGTTGAGTTTGGTTAATAAACCGGGAATTCATATACACAATCCTCTGTCTGGACATTTGATAATTTATGCTCTAGCCAGGTCATTACAGTATGTTTATGTAGCACCATAATACCATAGAAGTAGAAGAATGCCCCCACCTATTCGGTCATGGCTAAAGGGTATACAGCTTTTGTTGTTGCATTTCAGATAACCCTTTTCCTAACCTGCTACGTTAGTTCTCCTAACCTGCTCCAAAATTCAAATCTGACAAAAGATGTAGCCCATCTAGTCAAAAGCCACATGATTTCACATCCTCCAGCCTGCCTTCCATCTTTGAAGATATAGATTCTGATGTTGCACAGAATTTCTATCACAAAGAGATTTGATGAGTGTCCACAGGTGCTGCGTAGAGATGGTCTGACTGGGCGCTGTTCCTGGGTAGCTGAGCGTAGTGGGAAAGAGTTTCATGTAAGTGTGGCATATAAAAACATGAGCAGGGTTGGTAAAGCCCGTAACTGTTTGCTTGCTTACAATAACAAATTCTGGCACCTGAGACTCATCAAACTGGCACAATAATGAGAGCATGGTCATACCTGTCCCCTCTTCCTGCGCTGACAGAGTTGGGGTGTATCTGAACAACTATCTAGTCTCCTCTGACACACTGACCCACCTGCACTGATTCCACTCCACCTTCACTGAACCCCTCTATCCAGCATTTTCAGTCAATGACTACTCATCAGTTTCCATGTGCTAGGTCTATAATTGGCCTAGAGATGGGGAGAAAGGAGGGTGATTATGAATGTTTACTAATAAACTGCTGTTCTCGAGTCCATGACAGAGATGGTGTTCAGACCATATCCTGTTCGAGGGGATCAGTTGACCTAGAAGATAAGGCAAATAATGCGCATTTCCATGTAATGGTTTGAACATTTCAGTGTTCTGAATGACCTCCATTCTCAATATATTTGTGTCTCTGAGGTCAAGTTTTTAATCCCAAACCACTACACTTCTAACCCCAGCAGGTATTGGGATAGAGAGATAGGGCACACAGAGATAGAAGTCGATATACGAAGTCAGCCATGCTTGACTTGCATCGCACCATCTGTCTCCAACTTTTAATGAGACATCAGGAAGAGAAACGAGACTTCAGCATAGGGAAGAGGCTGGATTAATTCAAACAGACATCTTGTTAGACTCCAGCTCTTCTCCAAGGTAATGGTCTGCTGTGTATTTTTGCCGCATCGTGGATAGATAAAAGGAAGAAGGGGTATGGTGCGAGGTGCTGGAGTGTCTCAGCTTAACCTTCTATATTTCCCACTGCAACGCCGGCGTGATTTGTACTTCTAACCCCTTTTAAACATTGTGTGTTTGAGCTACATACTTCTGGGTTGTACCATTGGATTCATCCATTTCTTCTGCACCGGCTTTGTCAGTGTGATTAACAGGGGCCTGGCTAGAGCGCTGTTTGTGAGACAAATGCGGATCCCGATGGGGCGAATCCCGATGGGCCTTTTTTTTTACAAAAACGTCCGTAGAGTTATCTAAAAGCTATCTATGAAAAGCTGACTCTCACGAACATGCCTTTGATGCTCAAGTGTCGTTAGAAGGGGTTCAACTACATAGTAGATCATAGGAAATCCAAGGACATGTCTATAATAGTGTAATAGGATCATAGTTGCTGTAATAAACTCATGGGTCACTGACTAGTTGGATATTAATTTACCACGGAGCAATTTCTGTACGTACAACATTCATAGAAAATCATTTTTAAAACAGGTTTTTGCTTTCTCTGACATTAGTAACAAAATAAACTAACAAATGTAACTGTTTATGTCAAATTGTTTTGTCCTACTTGTATCCCTGGTTTTCCTAACAATAAAATGGTAAACCTCTGAGGCTAAATATAAAGGGCTGTACATTCAGATAAATGAAAAGCAGATAAATGAAAAGCAATATTTGTTGGGGTCTCAGGTTTAATAACCTTTTCGATGCTCTTACATTTATGGAGATAGCTGCTCATTAAAAAACACCAATCTACACACAGGATTCACCAGTCTCAGCTTTAATGTGCTGTCTTATGCAGCTTCTAAGCTTTTTAAGGAGCACATTCTTAGATCATGTTCTTTCCCTTATCATCCTTGCCTACCCTCAGATTACAGGGCAGAGTCAAATCCAATTGATAGATTGTGACAGGAGGCCAATTTAGCATGTCTAATGATATGAAATGGGTCGTATTTTCAAAGGATTTTCCTGAGGCTGTTTTACATGAGCCCTATGCAGTCAATTACTGCTGGATAACAAACTCAGATATAACTCCTCTGTTATGTATAAAATAGGCTAGGTCTATTCCATGTGAAGTCACAGATACGATCAAGTTCAATCCCAACATATTAAGGATAGCGTCAGACTTGTCTTTCAGACTCAAATGTACAATCTCTTGTACCTCACTGAAGGACACATCCATAGCACCAGTCTCTCAATGTAAAGACCTTGGGCAACAGGGACATACAGTACACTTAGGGGACAGTAGGGACTCTGTGCTCTTCAGTGTTCCTAAAGGATGCCAGGTTACTACTGCTCTATCTGCATTACTGCACATGGGTAAAGGTACACAATGCCAGCAAATAGACTAGAGCAAGGGTATTCAACTCTTACCCTACAAGGTCCAGAGCCAGCTGGTTTTCTGTTTTACCCAAATTAGTTGCACCCACCTGGTGTCCCAGGCCTAAAGCAGTCCCAGAGTAGAGGTGAACAGTGGGTTGGAGAAAAAAGCAGTGGAACTGGCATCGAGGTCTAGAATAGAGTTTGAGGGGACTAGAACAACAAACAAGTCTTTCAGTTCTTTATTAACTGAAAAGGCTCATTGTCAAACATAAGGCACATGTTTTCCTGCACAGATGGCATACCGAGCAACTCAAAAGTCAAAGTTGTCAGTAGCTTAAAAAAAGTACAAAGTGTGTAGCGCTGGGATTGTACATGGAATACAGTGTCATGTTCTCCTGTGACATATTCACAATCTGTCCAGTACAAACACCACATTCAATCAGGACAAAATCCTGAGTTGCATTCAACTATTCGAACAGACAGGACCAATTGCTGGCATGTTAAAATACGTTTCTTTTTCTTCAAAAAAAATCACACATTTGTGGATGTATACATTCTACAGACATAGCTTGGACTGCTGGCCTTTGTCATGTGACTTTAATCTTAAAACACATTGCTCAACAATGCCAGTAGATTCATTAAGTCACACTTCCTCAACCTGTCACCTGATTAAAACATCCCCAGGTCAAACTTGGCAAGCTATGCCCTAAAAGTCCTTTTGTAAACAGGAAATTGAAACTAAGAGAGCACCAGAACAAAAATGAATCCTACTGTTGTTACAGAGCAATTGATAGACATGTAATGCAGTGTTTCCCAACCCTGGTCCTCCAGTACCCCCAACAGCAACCCACCTCATTCAGCTCATTGAGGCTTGATGATCAGTTGAGTCAGGTGTGTTTGTCCAGGGTTTCAATAAAAAGGTATACTGTTGGAGGTACTCGAAGACCAGGGTTGGCAAACACTGATGTAATGGATATAAGTTCCGCCCTTGAGCCAACATGGCTGCCTTAGTTGCCACACATCTTCAGCCATCAAAAGGCACCTATGAAGCCACTACCGTAATACCTCATTAAATCTGATTGTTTTGCAGCTCAATTCTCGAGGCAAAACTGCACTTGGGAGGACGCATCAATTAAGACAAATGGCAGGTCCCTGAGGACCACACAGACAGATCGATATGAGAGAAAGAGGGATGAGAGCGAAAAGGTGGAATGGGGTGAGGATGGGATGAGTGACCAGAAAATGTCTATATTCATGTTAAGCTGGCAGTCAGGGGGAGGGGTGGTTTGGGGTCATCCTTTGGGTGCAGCAAGTCTCTGGGTAAATTGGGACCCAGTCCATGGTGGCAGGGCAGGGGCATGCATCCCCATTGGGGCCCAGTCATCTTAGAGCCGGTCCCTACCCTTCCCCTTGGCCCAGAACTATTAGATATTGCTCCTATGGTGGAATTACAACTACACTGCTCAGGGCTCTCCAACGCTGTTCCTGGAGAGCTACCATCCTGTAGGTTTAGGTTCTCCAGGAACAGGGTCGGAGTGAAGACCTACAGGATGGTAGCTCTCCAGGAACAGGGTCGGAGTGAAGACCTACAGGATGGTAGCTCTCCAGGAACAGGGTCGGAGTGAAGACCTAAAGGATGGTAGCTCTCCAGGAATGTTGGAGAACTTTGGAGAACCCTGACACTGCTTATACCAATTAAAAACCTACAGACATACTAAAATTGAGGGGTTAGGGCCAAGGTGAGGGGTGTGGAACTACTCTATGGCTCTGGGCATGGAGGCCACGTAGACAAAGACTACGATGAGCAGCACCACCACAGCCAACGTGGGTAGAACCACTGTGGCCACCTGCGACCGGGCCTCCTGCATGGCCGCCTTACGTTCCTTCTTGTCCCTGGACGTCTCCTTCTTGGGCTTCCCCTTCAGCTGCCTCATGGTGGTTCCCTCCCTGGGTGGACACACTGCAGCACTCAGCTAGGCTCAGCCAAATCTATCAGACAAATCCTGCAGGTGCAGTGACTGCCTTTACAGTTCTGGAGGTGCAGTCGGGTGGAGGTCCACTTGCTTGCCAACACCACGCACCTATGAGTAGGAGGAGAACATGCATTAATGAACATGTTGTTTTCTATCAGACAGTGTCAATCACACTATGAACTAAGAATAGTGGGGTGGTTACTATACTTAACTAATCAGGCTACGTCTATGTATTTTGATTAATTTATTGTCATCTTGGGTTAAGTCTGACTGACTTAAGTGAGACAAGAGAACTACATATTTACAGTGCCTTGCGAAAGTATTCGGCCCCCTTGAACTTTGCGACCTTTTGCCACATTTCAGGCTTCAAACATAAAGATATAAAACTGTATTTTTTTGTGAAGAATCAACAACAAGTGGGACACAATCATGAAGTGGAACGACATTTATTGGATATTTCAAACTTTAACAAATCAAAAACTGAAAAATTGGGCGTGCAAAATTATTCAGCCCCTTTACTTTCAGTGCAGCAAACTCTCTCCAGAAGTTCAGTGAGGATCTCTGAATGATCCAATGTTGACCTAAATGACTAATGATGATAAATACAATCCACCTGTGTGTAATCAAGTCTCCGTATAAATGCACCTGCACTGTGATAGTCTCAGATGTCCGTTAAAAGCGCAGAGAGCATCATGAAGAAAAAGGAACACACCAGGCAGGTCCGAGATACTGTTGTGAATAAGTTTAAAGCCGGATTTGGATACAAAAAGATTTCCCAAGCTTTAAACATCCCAAGGAGCACTGTGCAAGCGATAATATTGAAATGGAAGGAGTATCAGACCACTGCAAATCTACCAAGACCTGGCCGTCCCTCTAAACTTTCAGCTCATACAAGGAGAAGACTGATCAGAGATGCAGCCAAGAGGCCCATGATCACTCTGGATGAACTGCAGAGATCTACAGCTGAGGTGGGAGACTCTGTCCATAGGACAACAATCAGTCGTATATTGCACAAATCTTGCCTTTATGGAAGAGTGGCAAGAAGAAAGCCATTTCTTAAAGATATCCATAAAAAGTGTTGTTTAAAGTTTGCCACAAGCCACCTGGGAGACACACCAAACATGCGGAAGAAGGTGCTCTGGTCAGATGAAACCAAAATTGAACTTTTTGGCAACAATGCAAAACGTTATGTTTGGCGTAAAAGCAACACAGCTCATCACCCTGAACACACCATGCCCACTGTCAAACATGGTGGTGGCAGCGTCATGGTTTGGGCCTGCTTTTCTTCAGCAGGGACAGGGAAGATGGTTAAAATTGATGGGAAGATGGATGGAGCCAAATACAGGACCATTCTGGAAGAAAACCTGATGGAGTCTGCAAAAGACCTGAGACTGGGATGGAGATTTGTCTTCCAACAAGACAATGATCCAAAACATAAAGCAAAATCTACAATGGAATGGTTCAAAAATAAACATATCCAGGTGTTAGAATGGCCAAGTCAAAGTCCAGACCTGAATACAATCGAGAATCTGTGGAAAGAACTGAAAACTGCTGTTCACAAATGCTCTCCATCCAACCTCACTGAGCTTGAGCTGTTTTGCAAGGAGGAATGGGAAAATGTGCAAAACTGATAGAGACATACCCCAAGCGATGTGCAAAACTGATAGAGACATACCCCAAGCGACTTACAGCTGTAATCGCAGCGAAAGGTGGCGCTACAAAGTATTAACTTAAGGGGGCTGAATAATTTTGCACGCCCAATTTTTCAGTTTTTGATTTGTTAAAAAAAGTTTGAAATATCCAATAAATGTCGTTCCACTTCATGATTGTGTCCCACTTGTTGTTGATTCTTCACAAAAAAATACAGTTTTATATCTTTATGTTTGAAGCCTGAAATGTGGCAAAAGGTCGCAAAGTTCAAGGGGGCCGAATACTTTCGCAAGGCACTGTATATTACACTTTTAGCCAAATCCACAAAAGTGGTAAAAAAATGACCCCTCCTAAAAATGCTACTAATTGACCGTTATTCAGTTCATCCTCCTGTGGCCCGCACGTCTAACTTTGTTCACGCCGACAGAGTCATTGCGCAAAATAGTACACAGCATCATCTGGATGTGTACGCAGCATCATCTGGATGTGTACGCAGCATCATCTGGATGTGTACGCAGCATCATCTGGATGTGTACGCAGCATCATCTGGATGTGTGCAACAAAAAGGTCAACATTTACCTTCTGCTACCATTTCTGTCAAGTCATCTACACATACAGTTTGATGCATTCGTTCGATAAATCCAACATATGTGCCACACCGAAGGCACTGCAACTGCCGGGGCGATGCAATGCTGCAAGGCAAACGCAGCATTTCATTGGAAATTCATGTAAATCTGGTGTACCAAAATGCAATAATGTGATCGATGTGTAATGGCAACGCTTTCACCGCAAGATTTCAGAAGAGAAATGACACCCGTCGCTATGGCAACCCGACACAGGGCAGCAGAAATGCTGCATCTTGTTGTTGCTTAACGTACAAAAAAAGAAAATGGTCACTTCAGACATCTCTTCGACGCTACATTCCCGGCTTCATAAAGTGATGCAGTGTAAATTCCCTCATTGTATATGCAAGGCATTCATGTCATATTCTCATTTAGATAATATACTGTGGATTCTGGGAGACTGGTGAAGGCCAAGGCCCATTCTCAATATTCAGCAGTGTCATAGTGCCTGAAACATTCTTGGAGGTTGCTGCAGACGGGGAGAGTCTGGACCAGTCAGCAGTAGTTCCACACATTCAGATGTACAGTAGTGGACTACTGCTTTCAGATTGACTACAGTAGGAGAGCCTCTCCACACAGTCCTTCACATCACAGCAGTGACTTAGATAACCTAGGTCATGTTCAGAAAGAAAACATTTTCAAAGTGAATAAAACAGTGGTAGGCTAACTAAATAATGAAACAGGGAGGCTTGGTTGGACAAAAATAACCTTCATTTTCAGTGTGCCCCTGAAAACCATGGTATTTTCTGATATATTTTTCAAATACTGTAACTATTTGGTCTAAGTTCTCTTGAAGACAATATTTGCTTCGAGTCTAGCGTTCCATTCGCAAGGCATAATAAAAAAATAAACCAAGCAAAGTATCAAACAGTTCTTCGCCCTAAATGCCCTTGCGTTACGACAGCTCCTTCCACACGTGCATGCTGAGTTTGGACAAACTTTGTTAGGCCTACAGAAACACCTATAAAAATGTAACCAACTGATAGGATAAACAAGCTGCATTCCTTGCCAAATGACAACAGTTTTATCCCAAATTAAAAAATGGACTGATTGACTGAAGTGGCAAAATATGTTTGAACCAAGCCCTTTCCTGTTTCAGCATGACAATGCCCAAGTGTTAAAAGCGAGGTCCAAACAGAAATGGTTTCTCGAGATCAGTGTGGAAGAACTTGACTGGCATGCACAGAGCCCTGACCTCAACTCCATTGAACACCTTTGGGATGAATTGGAACGCAGACTGCGAGTCAGGCCTAATCATCCAACATCAGTGCCGGACCTCACTAATGCTCTTGTGGCTGAATGGAAGCAAGTCACCGGAGCAATGTCCCAACATCTAGTGAAATGCATTTCCCTGAAGAGAGGACGCATTTAAAGTAGCAAGAAGGGGGCAACTCCATATGAATGCCCATGATTCTGGAGTGAGATGTTCGACGAGCAGTATGTATGCGTGTCCACATACTTTTGCTCATGTAGTGTATGTGTAACAGGTAGGATACCAAACCACCTGGTGTTCAGCAAGATATAAAGCTTCATTTACAGCGGTTGTCCACACGGTAGATAATATGTGCACAGCATGTTGCTAATATGAAGCCACTTAGTTACCACTTATGTTCATGTAGACCGTAAGTATTTAGCTAGTTCGCCTAGTCTTTGGTTCTCGACGAGAAAGATCCACAAGTAGTCGACAGGAATTAAACAATTTTTTAAGTGTAATTTCACGTAATTATCTGGTTGATAGTTTTCCCCTTTACCTTCCTCGTAGTTCAACAACTCCTCTACATGTGACCGACTAATATAGGCGAAAATGTAATAATTTATTATCAGCGTATATTTCACAAATCATTAGCCTAATATAGGAAATAACTAAGTTAAGAACTTCAACGCCGAAAACATGGTTTCGAGTAGCCTAACGGTGTCTCATTAGCTCATTCCCTAATGTTAGCTAGCTGGAACCCTGTAGCCAGCCATAACGTTATTGACGTTGGTTCATACTTGAGCCACCTCTCCCAGTCGAAAATATAACGAGGTTGCTAGCCAAGTAGCGTTACTTTTACTTACCTCCTTCAATTAACAATATCCACGTTTCAATGTTTGGTTTTCACAAAAGAAAGGAAAATAACATCCACCTTGAATTTGTAACGTTATGCGCTTCTGTTTTGCCCGTGTAACCACGTCCAGTTTCACCAGGCTGCTGTTGCTCTGCTACTCACTCCGCAGACTGCCCCTTGTACCTATGTCTATTGCCGCGTTCACTTACTACTCGGGACTAGGAAACTCGGACATTTCCGAGTTGCTATAAGTGCTGAAACGCGACACGTGTATACAGCAACTACAACCAGTTAGCAAGTCTGAAGTTTCCTTGTTCTGACTAGCAAATGAACGCGGCATGTGGTCTGAACTCGGGAGATTACGTGGCAAACTGCAATAGAGCTCAGACAGAGAATGAGGCCAAATAGACTCACCAGTGCGCCCTATAGGGCGGGAGCGACATAGAAACTGTAGTACATATACATTTTCCTGTCTTGCACCTCTAGATGGGGTTAAATGTCCAATGTTACTAAGCAAAAGTTAGATTCATAAAATGGCGCCTATATTTTTTTTCCTATGTATTATTTCTTACATTGTTACCCCACTAAATCTTAAGTCTTATTACATACAGCCGGGAAGAACTATTGGATATAAGAGCAACGTCAATTTACCAACATTGCGACCAAGAATACGACTTTCCCCAAGCAGATCCTCTCTTCGGACCACCACCCAGGACATGACGCAGAAGGGGCAGGTCAGGCTTCGAAAACGGGCACATCGCTCTACACTCCCAAGTATACGACTCGCCAATGTCCAGTCTCTTGTCAACAAGGTAGACGAAATTCGAGCGAGGGTTGCCTTCCAGAGAGACATTTTCTGTTTCACGGAAACATGGCTCTCTCGGGATATGTTGTCGGAATCGGTTCTGCCACCGAGCTTCTCCATGCATCGCGCCGACAGAGATTAACACCTCTCTGGGAAGAGTAAGGGGTGGGGGTGTATGCTTTATGATTAACAACTCTTGGTGTAATCATAACAACATACAGGAACTCAAGTCCTTCTGCTCACCCTACCTAGAATTCCTTACAATTAAATGTCGGCCATTCATTATTAGCCCCCCCCCAAGCAAACACCAAGACGGCCCTCAAGGAACTTCACACTCGACTCTATGTAAACTGGAAACTATATATCCGGAGGCTGCATTTATTGTAGCTGGGGATTTTAACAAAGCAAATTTGAGAACAATGCTACCTAAATTTGATCAGCTAATTGATTGTATGACACGTAGGGCTAATACTCTCGCACACTGCTACTCTAACTTCCGCAATGCATACAAAGCCCTCCCTTTGGCAAATCCGACCACAACGCCATCTTGCTTGTCCCGGCTTATAGGCAGAAACTCAAACAGGATGTACCAGTGTCGAGATCCATTCAATGCTGGCCTGACCAATCGGAAGCCACTCTCCAAGATTGTTTTGATCACATGGACTGGAATATGTTCCGATCAGCCTCAGAGGACAATATTGACCTATACGCTGACTTGGTGAGTGCGTTTATAAATAAGTGTATTGGATACGTCGTACTCACTGTGACCATTAAAACCTGCCCTAACCAGAAACCGGGGATGGATGGTGGCATTCTCATAAAACTGAAACCGAGATCCACTGCATTTAACCATGGAAAGAGGCCTGGCAATATGTCTGAATATAAAAAGTGTAGTTATTCGCTCTGCAAGGCAATCAAACAAGCAAAATGCCGGTACAGGGACAAGATGGAGTCGCAATTCAACGGCTCAGACACGAGACGTATGTGGCAAGGTCTACAGGTAATCACAGACTACGTAAACAAAAACAGTCTTGTCACAGACAATGACGTCACGCTTCCAGACAAACTAAACACGCCCGCTTTGAGGATAATACAGTGCCACCGTCGCGGATCGCTAACAAAGACTGCGCCCCCCCCCCTCTCCTTCTCAGTGTCTGACATGAGTTAAACATGTTAACCCTCGCAAAGCTGCTGGCCCAGACGGCATCCTTAGCCGCTTCCTCAGAGCATGCGCAGACCAGCTGGCTGGTGTGTTTACAGACATATTTAATCGCTCCCTATCCCAGTCTGTTGTTTCCACATGCTTCAAGATGGCTACCATTGCCATTGCCATTCCTGTACCCAAGAAGGCAAAGATAACTGAGCTAAATGACTACCGCCCCATAGCACTCACTTCTGTCATCATAAAGTGCTTTGAGAGGCTAATCAAGGATCATATCACCGCCACTTTACCAGCCACCCTAGATCCACTTCAGTTTGCATACCACACCAACAGGTCCACAGATGACGCAATCGCCATCACACTGCACACTGCCCTATCCCATCTGGACAAAAATAGTACCTATGTAAGAATGCTGTTCATTGACTACAGCTCAGCATTCAACACCATAGTACCCTCCAAGCTCATCATCAAGCTGGAGGCCCTGGGTCTCATACCCTCCCTGTGTAACTGGGTCCTGGACTTTCTGATGGACCGCCCCCAGGTGGTGAAGGTAGGAAACAACATCTCCACTTCTCTGACCCTCAACACTGGGGCCCCACAAGGGTGTGTGCTCAGTCCTCTCCTGTACTCCCTGTTCACCCACGACTACCTGGCCAGGCATACCTCCAACTCAATCATCAAGTTTGCAGACAACATAACAGTAGAGGGTTTGATCACCAACAACGACGAGACAGCCTACAGGGAGGAGGTGAGGGCACTCGGAGTGTGGTGTCAGGAAAACAACCTCTCACTCAACGTCAACAAAACAAAGGAGATGATTGTGGACTTCAGGAAACAGCAGAGGGAGCACCCCCCTCTCCACATCGAAGTGACACCAGTGGAGAAGGTGGAAAGTTTTAAGTTCTTGGGCGTACACATCACAGACAAAATTAAATGGTCCACCCACACAGACAGTGTGGTGAAGAAGGCGCAATAGCGCCTCTTCAACATCAGGAGGCTGAAGAAATTTGACCTGTCACCCAAAACCCTGACAAACTTTTACAGATGCACAATCGAGAGCATCCTGACGGGCTGTATCACAGCCTGGTACGGCAACTGCACCGCCCTCAACCGCAAGGCTCTCTAGAGGTTGGTGCGGTCTGCACAACGCATCACCGGGGGCAAACTATCTGCCCTCACTTTAAATAGTGCCACTTTAAATAATGCAACTTTAATAATGTTACATATCTTACATTGGCGTAACCCCACCGCCATCTCGCACAGTACAAGACGAGAGACTCAGTTTGTTTTACTTTAACAACAAACTACCTAATAAAAGTTTACAGTAGTTTTCCTATTCATATCTGGATCCTGGGACGCAGTTAGTGTTATCTCTGGGACCGCTGATATATGTCCAGGGATCCTAGCTCAAACAAGATGGTAATACATTGGCAAAGCAACTAGCCTAGCTGCTAGCTATCAAGTTAGGCAACCTGGGCTAATATTGCTGGATACCAAGCACGCTAAGTGGTTAGCCCTTATGGCTAGGGCCACTTCAATTTGTCTCGGTTTTAGCACAACTGAGTTTCCTGCTGCTGGCTCTCTCATTTCACAGAGTGAATAGAGGGCTCGTCCTATTATCATACCTCCAAAAAAAGACGAGGTTTACATCTCTGCTGGGCAGGTAAGTGAACTCTTGGAGATGCAAAAAGAAAAATAACTTTAAACAAATGATCATAGAGTCTACCAACAAACGGCTGGACAACCTAACTAAAGATGTACAAGACATTAAAACAAGCCGTCAGTTCACAGAAGGATGTGGATGTATTGAACACCACACAGGATACACTTTCCAGCAACTGTTCCTCTATGCGGAATGAAATCACCACAGTCAGGGAGGGCCTCCAGAAAATGTCTGGGGAGGTTGATTACCTGGATGGACAATCGAGGAGAGATAATCTTGTAATACATGGTATCCACGAGAGCCAAAGTGAGACATGGGCTGAATCAGAGGACAAAGTTCGAAAGCTGTTTTATGAGGAGCTACAACTGGATCAGCAGGTAGAGCTGGAACGTGCTCACCGGTCTGGGAAACCAGGGGTCACTAGTGGTGAGAATGGAACCAGACCCAGGCCAATTGTAGTGAAATTCCTCAGGTTCAAGGATAACTTGCAGTCCATGAAAAAGCCAAATGCCTTAAAGGGTCCTTCATCTTCATCAATGAGGGTTTCTCAGATGCAGTCCGTCAAAGAAGAAAGGAACTAATACCAGCCATGAAGGCTGCAAGAGAACGAGGTGACATAGCATATCTGAGGTATGACAAACTGATTGATTGTTCACCCTCCCTCCCATGGAGTTAGGAGGCGTGACAGACACATGTAATTTCAGCCCCACATACACACACTGAGTATCTCTCTCTCAGATTCCAACTCTTGATTCATGTTTGGACATATAAATACTGTAAATCTACCAAAGAACGGTCTGTTAATTGCTCACTTGAATATATGCAGTTTAAGGAACAAAATTCATGAAATATGCTGTGTAGTGCAGTCTAACAATATTCATGTATTGGCAATATCAGAGACTCACTTGGACTCTTCTCTTGAGGATGCTGAGATCTCTATACATGGACACAATTTGTTTATGAGGGACAGAAATAGATATGGGGGTGGAGTTGCAGTTTACATCCAGAATCATATTCCAGCAAAACAACGTAAGGACTTAATGTTGAATGGATTAGAGGCACTATGGGTACAGGTGCATTGACCACATTTGAAAACTATACTAGTTGGTTGCTGCTATAGGTCACCAAGTGCTGATGTGAAATATCTTGATGTAATTTGCAAAATGTTGGATAAGGTATCTGTCAAGAGAATTTTCAATCCCAATGATAATAACTAACAATTATTAAAGCTTTGACTAATTCCCGAGGTTTGTAAGACTCTGGGTTTAATACAAATTAGGCAAAGACCATAATTTGCAAATAAATTCATTAAAAATCCTACAATGTGATTTTCTGGATTTTTTTTCTCATTTTGTCTGTCATAGTTGAAGTGTACCTATGATGAAAATTACAGGCCTCTCTCATCTTTTTTAAGTGGGAGAACTTGCACAATTGGTGGCTGACTAAATACTTTTTTGCCCCACTCTACATAGTCACTTTAAATATACATTCATGTACATATTACCTAAATTGGCCCGACCAACCAGTGCACCCGCACATTGGCTAACCAGGCTATCTGCATTGTGTCCCACCACCCGCCAACCCCTCTTTTTACGCTTCTGCTACTCTCTGCTCATCATATATGCATAGTCACTTTAACGATACCTACATGTGCATACTACCTCAGTAAGCCTGACTAACAGGTGTCTGTATATAGCCTTGCTACTCTTTTTTCAAATGTCTTTTTACTGTTATTTTATTTCTTTACTTACCTACACACACACACACACCTTTTTTTTCGCACCATTGGTTAGAGCCTGTAAAGTAAGCATTTCACTGTAAGGTTGTATTCGGCGCACGTGACAAGTAAACTTTGATTTGATTTGAGGTCCGTACAGTTTATTCAGAGATCGTTCTGAAGTCCATAATACAAAGACATCTATTTTATAACTTGCTCCCTGCCTACGCACATACCTCCACACAAACAGTAGATATCCTACGCACATACATACCCACGAACAGTAGGTGAGTTGTATCCTTCCCCACTGTTTATCCTTCCCCAGAGTTCTCACCACTGTTTATCACTACCCAGCGATGTCAGTTCCATTCCCCTGAGATTAGAGGAACCTTGAAAAGGACTCCCTGTCCTGTTATAAGTTTCGCAGAGTTCTAGCCACACACACACACACACACACACACACACACACACACACACACACACACACACACACACACACACACACACACACACACACACACACACACACACACACCTCTACCAAACCTTTTTGGACTTACGTTTAGTACTTTAATCATTCATTATACATGCTACATAAACTAATAATCACTAATAGTTACGTTTCAGGGTGGAATTATTTAATCATTACCTTTAAGCATATAATTCCCTTATCAGTATCTGATGAAAATAGGGAAATATATTTTTGGGGAGATATGAATATCTATTTTTTGAATACAATCTGTCCAAAGAGAAAGAAAGTTATTTATGTTGCCAATGTATGTAACCTGACCCAAGTTATGACACGTTCACTAATAGGTCTGGTATTACATCATCAACTTGTATCGATCACATTTTTACTAATATGGCTGAACATTGTTCTAAAGCTGTATCAGTGGCACTAGGTTGCAGTGATCATAACTTGGTTTCACTCACTAGGAAAACTACAATACCAAAGGCTGCCCCTAAAATAATCTACCGCAGGTCCTACAGAGGGTTCAATCAGGACTCCTCTGTGGATGAGATTAAGAATGCACAATGGTTAGAAGTGTGTAGTAAGGATGATCCTAAAATGTCATGAAGTTTATTTATGAAATTATTTATGAGTATAGCTGATAAGCACGCCCCTTTAAGAAAATGCACTGTGAGGTCAAATGGTGCCCTATGGATTGATGATGAGCTGAGAAATTTAATGATTCAAGGTTATGATGCCAAAAAAGTAGCAGATGCTTCAGGTACTTTGTTTGATAAGCAAAGTTATTGTAAATGAAGAAATATTGTGACCAAGCTAAACAAATGAAAGAAGAAGGGATTCCATCAGCACAACATTGATGAAGTAAAGAGTGATGGGGAAAAGCTGTGGATAACGTTGAACACTATTATGGGTAGGAATTCAAACATGTCTGCCTCTTTTGTTGAAGAGGGTAAATTTATTACAAAACCACATGACATCGCAAACTATTTCAACTCATATTTTACAGGCAAAGTGGACAAGTTGAGGAATGCTATGATTCCAACTGATGGATCCATGTCATATACCCTTATAAAAGATTGTATCATGAAGGAGAGGCAATGCAGGTTCAAATTTCATCAAGTAAAAAGGAAAGAGGTAGAAAGGATGTTGTTGTCTCTTTCGGATGAGTCGCCTGGTACAGATAATCTAGACACCAAATTGCTTGGAAAAAATAGTATCTGTACAAATCAAGGATTATTTCTCATGTAATGGTCTGATATCGGGTTTCCATACAAAGAAGGGCATTCTACAAGTACGCCCTTAGCACAAATGACAGATGATTGGTTAAAGAGTATGGATGATAGGAAGTTAGTTGGTGCAGTGTTGCTGGATTTCAGTGCATGAACTGTTACTAGGAAAACCCAAATGTTATGGTTTTAATGATGCAGCTCTATCCTGGATGGAAAGCTATCTATCAAGGAGAAGGCAAAAAGTGTTCTTTAATGGTAGCTTTTCAAATAGTTAAGATATACATTGTGGTGTTCCTTAAAAGGAAGCTGCCCAGGCCCACTGCTCTACTCTATCTTTACTAATGGTTTATCTTCATTAATGAACAAATCAAGAGTGGCCATGTATGCTGATGACTTTACAATGTGTATTGCAGCATCAGAATGTAATGAGCTAACAGATGTACTGAGCAGTGAACTAAGAATGGTGTCTGAGTGGGTTGATATCAACAAATTGGTGTTGAACATTTCTAAAACTAAATGTATTTGTATTTGGTTTAAGATATATGCTTGCTGATGATCCCCAATTGAATTTGTCAATGAATAGAATACATGTAGAGCAAGTGAGAAAAAAAAAACGACTAGGCGTCATGTTGGAGCAGCTTTATCATGGTCAGAACACATAGATAATATTGTTTTTAAGATGGGTAAGGGAATTGCTGTCAAAAGAAAATGTTCAGAGTATGTAACATCTAGCACTCTGAATCAGGTGATTCAATCACAGGTCCCATCACACTTAAGAGTACTCTCTGGTTATATGGTCAATCCCTGGTCCTATCACACTTAGAGTACTGTCCAGTTATATGGTCAATCCCTGGTTCTATCACATTTAGAGTACTGCCCAGTTATATGGTCAATCCCTGGTCCTATCACACTTAGAGTACTGTCTGGTTATATGGTCAATCCATGGTCCTATCACACTTAGAGTACTGTCTGGTTATATGGTCAATCCCTGGTTCTATCACACTTAGAGTACTGTCTGTTTATATAGTCAATCCCTGGTCCTATCACACTTAGAGTACTGTCCAGTTATATGGTCAATCCATGGTCCTATCACACTTAGAGTACTGTCTGGTTATATGGTCAATCCCTGGTTCTATCACACTTAGAGTACTGTCTGTTTATATAGTCAATCCCTGGTCCTATCACACTTAGAGTACTGTCTGGTTATATGGTCAATCCCTGGTCCTATCACACTTAGAGTACTGTCTGGTTATATGGTCAATCCCTGGTTCTATCACACTTAGAGTACTGTCTGTTTATATAGTCAATCCCTGGTCCTATCACACTTAGAGTACTGTCCAGTTATATGGTCAATCCATGGTCCTATCACACTTAGAGTACTGTCTGGTTATATGGTCAATCCCTGGTTCTATCACACTTAGAGTACTGTCTGTTTATATAGTCAATCCCTGGTCCTATCACACTTAGAGTACTGTCTGGTTATATGGTCAATCCCTGGTCCTATCACACTTAGAGTACTGTCTGGTTATATGGTCAATCCCTGGTCCAATCACACTTAGAGTACTGTCTGGTTATATGGTCAATCCCTGGTTCTATCACATTTAGAGTACAGTCTGGTTATATGGTCAATCCCTGGTTCTATCACATTTAGAGTACTGTCCAGTTATATGGTCAATCCCTGGTCCTATCACACTTAGAGTACTGTCTGGTTATATGGTCAATCCCTGGTTCTATCACATTTAGAGTACTGTCCAGTTATATGGTCAATCCCTGGTCCAATCACACTTAGAGTACTGTCTGGTTATATGGTCAATCCCTGGTTCTATCACATTTAGAGTACTGTCCAGTTATATGGTCAATCCCTGGTCCTATCACACTTAGAGTACTGCCCAGTTATATGGTCAATCCCTGGTTCTATCACACTTAGAGTACTGTCTGGTTATATGGTCAATCCCTGGTCCTATCACACTTAGAGTACTGTCTGGTTATATGGTCAATCCCGGGTCCTATCACACTTAGAGTACTGCCCAGTTATATGGTCATCTGCAGCAAAGAAAGATCTAAGAAAGCTCCAAATGACTCAAAACAGGGCTGGTAGATTAGCTCTTCGTTGCTCTAAACAGGGCTGGTAGATTAGCTCTTCATTGCTCCTAACAGGGCTGGTAGATTAGCTATTCGTTGATCTAAACAGGGCTGGTAGATTAGCTCTTCATTGCTCAAACCAGATGAATATTATCCAAATGCATCAGAATCTCTCATGGCTTCATGTTAAAAACAAATTACTTTCTAGTCTTCTGATTTTCTTTAGGAATGTTATATTTTTCTAAAAACCACAGTATTTTTCAGTCCAATTAGTACATACTAGCAACACGCATAACCACCAAACCAGACAGGCAAATTCAGTGCAGCTAAAACAACTCAAGCCAAGGACAAATCACCTTAAATCTACAGTTTTATATAGAGCTATAGCTGAATGCAACTTTTTACCAATCCATATTTCTCAAGCAAAAAGTAAACCACCTTCAAGAAAAAAATTAAAGAACATCTAATGTGATGGACCATATGACTGGACAGCAAATAGAAAGCATCAACTGAATGTTAAATGTGTTTCCTGTCAGATATTTTAATTATCTGTATTGTCTACTTGTTGAATGTTTGTGAAGTCTTGATTGTGGTTATTTGTAATGTCTTGTTAATTAGTGTTGGACCCCAGGAAATTAGCTAGCGTTATGGCGTTAGCTAATGGGGATCCTAATAAAAATTACATTACTCATATCACATACTGTAGTGAGACCCAACCACTGGACACTTTAATAAATTGATCACTAGTCACTTTAAACAATGCCACTTTAAATAATGCCACTTTAATCATGTTTACATATCTTACATTACTCATATCACATGCATATACTGTATTTTATACCATCTACTGCACCTTGCCTATGCCGCTTGGCCATCGCTCATTCATATACTTATATGTACATATTTTCATTCACCCCTTGTAATTTGTGTGTATTAGGTAGTTGTTGGGGAATTGTTAGATTACTTGTTAGATTTGTGTGTATTAGGTAGCTGTTGGGGAATTTTTAGATTACTTGTTAGATATTACTGCACTGTTGGAACTAGAAGCACAAGCATTTTGCTACACTCACATTAACATCTGGTAACCATGTGTATGTGACCAATACAATTTGACTTGGTTTGATTTAGAACGGTTGGTGAGCTGCTCAGCATACAGTAAAGGAACTACATAGTATATCTCCGTGAATAATTCTGCCTTTAATTATCATAACACATGTTCAAAGTTGTCTTCTAGCCTACTCTTCTTCATTGGCAGTTACCTAACACTCCTCATGGACCCTATTAATCAGGTGTGTTCAAACAGGGCTGGAACAAAATCATGGCTCTCCAGAAAGGGTTTACTCAGTTACAGTTCATATAAGAAAATCAGTGAATTGAAATAAATAAATTAGGCCCTAATCTATGGATTTCACATGAATGGGCAGGGGCGCACCTTTGGGTGGGCCTGGTACGGTATAGGCCCACACACTCAGGAGCCAGGCCTAGCCAATTTCATCAGCTGTCCGGGTGGCTGGTCTCAGACAATACCGATAGATGAATATGCCAGATGTGGATGTCCTGGGCTGGCGTGGTCTGAAAGTGTGAGGCTGGTTGGATGTACTGCCAAATTCTCTAAAACGACGTTTGAGGCGGTTTATGGTAGATGAATTAACATTACATTTTCTGGCAACAGCTCTGGTGGACATACCTGCAGGCATCATGTCATTTGCATATTCCCTCAAAACATCTGTGGCACATTGTGTTGTGTGACAAAACTACACATTTTAGAGAGGACTTTTATTGTCCCCAGCACAAGGTGCACCTGTGTAATGATCATGCTGTTTTATCAGCTTCTTGACATGCCACACCTGTCAGGTGGATGGATTATCTTGGCAAAGGAGAAATGCTCACTAACAGGGATGTAAACACATTTCTGCATATAATTTGAAAGAAATAAGCTTTTTGTGCATATGGAGCATTTCTGGGATGTTTTATTTCAGCTCATGATACATGGGACCAACACTTTACATGTTGCATTTATATTTCTGTTCAGTATAAATAGCTATACAACAACAGTAAATTACAGTAGTGGTATTATTGGTAAGAGGTTAGTAATTAAGCTTGTTCAGACTGGTACAGTAACTAGTTCCACCATGTTGTTTTGAGGAGGGGACCAAGAACCCGATGGTCACTCTGACAGAGCTCTAGAGTTCCTCTGTGGAGATGGGAGAACCTTCCAGAAGGACAACCATCTCTGCAGCACTCCACCAATCAGTCCTTTACGGTAGAGTGGCCAGACAGAAGCCACTCCTCAGTAAAAGGCACATGACAGCCACCTTGGAGTTTGCCAAAAGGCACCTAAAGGACTCTGACCATGAGAAGCAATATTCTCTGGTCTGATGAAACCAACATTGAACTCTTTGGCCTGAATGCCAAGCTTCACGTCTGGAGAAAACCTGGCACTATCCCTACGGTGAATCATGGTGGTGGCAGCATCATCCTGTGGGGATGTTTTTCAGGGACACCTTCCAACAGGACTGATGGTAGCGCTCACCTTGTCTTCTCCGGACAAGCTCGATGGAAAAATTAACAGAGCAAAGTACAGAGAAATCCTTGATGAAAACCTGCTCCAGAGTGCTCAGGAACTCAGACTGGGGCGAAGGTTCACCTTCCAACAGGTCAATGACCCTAAGCACACAGCCAAGACAACGCAAGAGTTGCTTCGGGACAAGTCTCTGAATGTCCTTGAGAGGCCCAGCCAGAGCCCGGACTTGAACCTGATCAAACATCTCTGGAGAGACCTGAAAATAGCTGTGCAGCGACACTCCCCATCCAACCTGACAGAGTTTGAGAGGATCTGCAGAGAAGAATTGGAGAAACTTCCCAAATACAGGTGTGCCAAGATTGTAGCATAAAGAGTAAAGAATCTGATTTTTTTTTTTTTTATACATTTGCAAAAATGTTTTTGCTCTGTCATTATGAGGTATTATGTGTAGATTAATGAGGGGGAAAAAACAATGATACATTTTAGAACAAGGCTGTAACGAAACAAAATGTGGACAAAATCAAGGGGTCAGAATACTTTCCAAATACGCTGTATATACCTATTAACACGTCTATCAATAATAATTAAATATTAAAATTACAGTTTACTTCTATAAAAAATAAATCAATATGAATTATGTGATTCAAGCACATCTGTAAAGCTTATGAAATGTGAAAAGGATAAAGCTATAAAAATGTGTATTATCAATTTAGCATTTTGTCAAATTCAATTATTATTTGAATTGACTGTGAAATGAATAAAACATGTGGTTTCATCAAAACATGCAGACTTAAAATGTGAGTACATACACTTGGAGAAGTCAGCCATGCTTAAGGGACCACAATCTACACAAAACATGAACACAAAATCAACATAATCCACAGCCAAAATTATAAAGTGGTTATTTCCACCCACACCACCAATGGTATTACTTAAAAAAATATTCATACAATTGACCTTGTATAATGACATTGTCAGTCCAAATAAAATGGATCAGCAACAGTAATTATGTAAAAGTAGCAAAGTAGCACAGAGCTGCTGCCATCGTGCCTGGCAGTGAAAATTCATAGCTTAAAGGGGGTGTAGCTAAGAAGATAAATGAACATTTAAATTAGTCTTTTATTTAAAAAAAAAATCTCAATTTGAACTAAGTTAGCAAATTATACGCCTTGTTTAGAGAAGAATCGTTGCAGCAGCACACAATAAACCAGGTAAAGGAGAAAGAGTAGTATTAGTAACTTCCTCAATCATTCAACATGATCACTCAAATTTAAACTTAATTTGTTTTTAAGACTAAGCAATGTTAAAGAATGCTTAGACAGTTTAGCTTGATTTATTTGTTCAAATAAAATTGATTGGAAACAGTAACTTGTCGAAGTGGCAAACTAGAACAAACCTACTGCCATGACTGGAGCGAGAGCGGAAAAGTCTGATGGGACAGCAAATGATTGAAACAGTTACATCCTGAACCTAACACCTTAACTGCTCCATTATAGCGCCAGTGGTTAACTGGATCACCCTAACCGGAACCCTAACCCTAATCCCAATCATTGCGGTAAATTCTTTGTGCTGTGAATAAAGTAGCACAGACCTGGTGGCCATAAAGCTCCAATTAGACTCCTGTCCATCCTCCTGGTCATAGCCTTGGGCATAGCCATACTACACAGCATCATCCCGCACATGGGGCTGTATACTGAGAGAAAGATGGAAAAACACACAGGTCACTGGGTTACAAACATAAAGGAACACATTTATGAATTAGCTCGCACCTATCACACATTCCACACTCTATACATCAAATCTGCATTAAATAATTTCTTTGCTCAGCCTCTCTGTCACATACACTCACTCACACACTTGGCGTGGGGACTTATCTGAGTAGCATTGGTCCTTGCACAGCCTCTCCATCTACTTTGTGGACAGAGATGAAGGCAGTAAAGACACTGCTCACTCCTGATTGGATGCTGAGCTGAGCTGAGCTGAGCTGAGCTGAGCTGAGCTAGCTAGCTGTCTGTCTGTCTGTCTGTCTGTCTGTCTGTTTGTCTGTCTGTCTGTCTGTCTGTCTGTCGACGTGACTCCCAATTTTTTATTTTTTTTGCAAATAAGGTAGCGACTTACCAGTTTTTATTGGGGCACTCGTCTTAGAATCTTGACATACTGTATGTTAAACAATATTAACACATAACAGTAGAAGGCAGAGCCCTCACCTTCCCAGTGAGCTAGGCATATAGCAGTGCCCTTTGACCCTGGAGGAGAACTATGATTGGTGGAGACAAAGGGGTGACAGACACCCCCTTTGGGGCATTCCACTTGACTGAGATGTCCACCACAGTCGGCTGCAGGGCAAACCGGAGGGACTGTATCCCCTGAGGTAGGGAGGGAGGGAGGGAAGAGGGAGAGAGAAGAAGCAGTAGAGTTAATTATTATCATAATTATAATCATATCAGGGAATAAGGAAGCCGTCACTTCACTTATGCGAACATGCACACACATACGCATACTCTCACATACAGTCGTGGCCAAAAGTTTTGACAATGACACAAATATACATTTTCACAAAGTCTGCTGCCTCAGTGTCTTTAGATATATTTGTCAGATGTTACTATGGAATACTGAAGTATAATTACAAGCATTTCATAAGTGTCGAAGGCTTTTATTGACAATTAGATGAAGTTGATACAAAGAGTCCATATTTGCAGTGTTGACCCTTCTTTTTCAAGACCTCTGCAATCCGCCCTGGCATGCTGTCAATTAACTTCTGGGCCACATCCTGATGCTTGGAGTTTGTCAGAATTTGTGGGTTTTTGTTTGTCCACCTGCCTCTTGAGGATTGACCACAAGTTCTCAATGGGATTAAGGTCTGGGGAGTTTCCTGGCCATGGACCCAAAATATTGATGTTTTGTTCCCCGAGCCACTTAGTTATCACTTTTGCCTTATGGCAAGGTGCTCTCGGAGGATGAGTTGGTACCATTCTTTATTCATGGCTGTGTTCTTAGGCAAAATTGTGAGTGGGCACACTCCCTTGGCTGAGAAGCAACCCCACACATGAATGGTCTCAGGATGCTTTACTGTTGGCATGACACAGGACTGATGGTAGCGCTCACCTTGTCTTCTCCGGACAAGCTTTTTTCCGGATGCCCCAAACAATCGGAAAGGGGATTCATTAGAGAAAAGTACTTTACCCCAGTCCTCAGCAGTCTAATCCCTGTACCTTTTGCAGAATATCAGTCTGTCCCTGATGTTTTTCCTGGAGAGAAGTGGTTTCTTTGCTGCCCTTCTTGACACCAGGCCATCCTCCAAAAGTCTTCAACTCATTGTGCGTGCAGATGCACTCACACCTGCCTGCTGCCATTCCTGAGAAAGCTCTGATGTGCCCCTGAATCAACTTTAGGAGACGGTCCTGGTGCTTGCTGGACTTTCTTGGGCGTCCTGAAGCCTTCTTCACAACAATTTAACCGCTCACCTTGAAGTTCTTGGTGATCCGATAAATGGTTGATTTAGGTGCAATCTTACTGGCAGCACTGTGAAGCCCTTTTTGTGCCAAGCAATGATGACGGCACGTGTTTCCTTGCAGGAAGAACAATGATTCCAAGCACCACTCTCCTTTTGAAGCTTCCAGTCTGTTATTCAAACTCAATCAGCATGACAGAGTGATCTCCAGCCCTGTCCTCGTCAACACTCACACCTGTGTTAACGAGAGAATGTTTTATTTTATTTTTTATTTTTTTAACCTTTATTTAACTAGGCAAGTCAGTTAAGAACACATTCTTATTTTCAATGACGGACTAGGAACACTGCCTGTTCGGGGCAGAACGACAGATTTGTACCTTGTCAACACGGGGATATGAACTTGCGACCTTTCGGTTACTAGTTCAACGTTCTAACCACTAGGCTACCCTGCTGCCCCACTGACATGATGTCAGCTGGTCCTTTTGTGGCAGTGCTGAAATGCAGTGGAAATGTTTTTGGGGGATTCAGTTGATTTGCATGGCAAAGAGGGACTTTACAATGAATTGCAATTCATCTGATCACTCTTCATAACATTCTGGAGTATATGTAAATTGCCATCACACAAACTGAGGCAGCAGACTTTGTGAAAATTAATATTTGTGTAATTCTCAAAACTTTGGGCCACGACTGTACACACACAAGCTCTCTTACTTTGGGCTGCATCCTGTCCTGTCCTGTGATAAACTGTGCGCGCCCTCCGCCCTGCTTGGCCACCCCAGAGATGAGAGCAGAGCTGGCCCCCTCTCCAATCCCAAAGGAGAAGCACCTGGCAGGGACACACCCAGGGAAACAGTATTATTGTTGTTGTCAAATACCAAAATAAGGCTATCAAACAAATCACTGGTATCGTTTTTCTTGTGCTTGATGACTGAATTAAAACATAACTGTTCAGGAAGAATCATCAATTCTTTCATGAGGAAGGTAACAGAGCTAGTTAAAGCAGGGCTCCCATAGCAGTGCTTGTTGTGGGTGGAAGCCCTGCTCCAACTAGGTAATGATAGGGGAAACAGTGATTGTTGTGGGTGGAAGCCCTGCTCCAACTAGGTAATGATAGGAAAAACAGTGATTGTTGTGGGTGGAAGCCCTGCTCCAACTAGGTAATGATAGGAGAAACAGTGATTGTTGTGGGTGGGAGCCCTGCTCCAACTAGGTAATGATAGGAGAAACAGTGATTGTTGTGGGTGGGAGCCCTGCTCCAACTAGGTAATGATAGGGGAAACAGTGATTGTGGGCCCACCTGTGAGAGCCGGCATTTGCCTTCACCAGATCCAGGACTTCCTTGGTGTTCCCCACCTCACCGTCAGTGAACAAGAAGAGCTGAGGACGACAGAGAGGGTATGTTCATCATGTGTTAATGTTAAATAAGGTACATGCAGCCTTGAATTATACGGAGAATGTTTCCTCAGTAACCAAAAACACAGGTCTATTTGATGTACCAGTAAGAAATGCATGGTAATATAAATACCACACACTTAAAAGATACTGTTTGGTTGGATGTAACTCTGTAACTAAACATGCCATTGGTTGGGTGTAACTCTGTAACTAAACATGCCATTGGTTGGGGTGTAACTCTGTAACTAAACATGCCATTGGTTGGGTGTAACTCTGTAACTAAACATGCCATTGGTTGGGTGTAACTCTGTAACTAAACATGCCATTGGTTGGGGTGTAACTCTGTAACTAAACATGCCATTGGTTGGGTGTAACTCTGTAACTAAACATGCCATTGGTTGGGTGTAACTCTGTAGCTAAACAAACCGTTGTAGTGATTGTAGTTGAGAGTGGAGAGGAGTTTGAGGTGCTTCAGGAGGAAACGGTGTGAATTACAGTGTGTGTGTGTGTGTGTGTGTGTGTGTGTGTGTGTCTATAAGGAATGATTAAGGCGTATGAGTAGGCTGTGTTAGCTACCTGTCTGGGCTGGTCAGGGAGGCAGGGCTGGCTGTAGATATATTTTAAAGGCTGGAGGATCTCTGTACCTCTGAGGTCAGCCCTCATTGCCTTCACCTTCTCCAGAGCCTCATCCAATGTCTTCTGGCTGTACTCCACACTCTTACTGATGTCCACACACACAAGGTCAAAGGGTCATCACCACAACATATTACAGACCCAAGACAAACAGTAACTGTCAAACACTGTCACTGATTATCTTTGGATTTGGACTACCTGGTACAACATACATGATAAAACCCTAGAATGACACAGCTAAATGTGTTTGTAAAAAACTGAACTCCTCAGACACGGACTTGAACTGATTGAGACGAGGGTTTGGAAGGAGAGAACACTTATGGAAAGAAGGACTTATAAATGTTCCCAAAACCGATGATGTTGAAGTAGCATGGGCAGGCTTTTCAGCAAGAGCAGCAGAGTGTCCTGCAAGAGAGAACGTGTCTTTACTAATCAATAAACGATACCACATACAGTCTCAAAGAACTAGTTGCCTACAGAGAAGCCACTTGGTGTACTGGTGAATCATGTGCAGATCGAGATGTTAATTTACTAGTACAGGGTTGTGTGTTTGCGTGTGTGTCTGCATGTGTGTGTGTGTATACCCTGGCACTGCCTATGCGGTCCAGGTCCATTGTGCATGGGGCATGACATGCTACCAGAGCGATCCATAATGAACAGAAACTCTGCATGTGAGGTCATCGATGACATCACATCGTTGGGGAAATCTGGGTACAGGCTCAGCATGACCACTGGGTTGCCCATCAGAGAGCCTGGGAGAGCCTGAGAGAGAGCCTGAGAGAGAGCGAGAGAGAGAGAGAGAGAGAGAGAGAGAGATGAGAGAGAGAGAGATGAGAAAGACGGAGTGAATGGAGAGAAAGACGGAGTGAATGGAGAGAAAGACAGAGAGAGAGAGAGAGAGAGAGAGAACAGAAGTGTCCAACAGCCTTTCTCCTCTTTCTCCATCTCTACATCTACTGTATCTTCTGTCTCACCATGTTACTCCATGTAAACATGGATTAAGGTAGTAGACTAGACTACTCATTGATCTCATATCAGCACATCTACAACAGAGTACACCCACCCCCCCTCACCTGGCTTGGCAGAAGTCTGTGCTGCCTCTACTATAGCAGTAGGCTGATGGGTGTCTTGGTAATACAACAACAGCTCAACGTCCCGGTCAAACTGATGACCTGCAGCCAGACTGACCTGCAGTTAGAACAACATTCACATGAAGACAGAGCAGTCAGAGGGAATTTAACAACTATGAAGGATTCTGATGGTTCATGGTTCTAGTGAGAGTGCACACACACAGACATACTGCACACACAGACATTCATACATACAGTACCAGTCAAAAGTTTGGACACATCTACTCATTCCAGGGTTTTCCTTTATTTTAGACTATTTTCTACATTGTAGAATAATAGTGAAGACATCAAAACTATGGAATCATGTAGTAACCCAAAAAATATAATTTACATTTTAGATTATTCTTGCTTTGATGACAGCTTTGCACACTCTTGGCTCTCAACCAGCTTCACGAGGTAGTCACCTAGAATGCATTTCAATTAACAGGTGTGCCTTGTTAATAGTTCATTTGTGCAATTTATTTCCTTAATGAGTTTGAGCCAATCAGTTGTGTTGTGACAAGGTAGGGGTGGTATACAGAAGATAGCCCTATTTGGTAAAAGACCAAGTCCGTATTATGGCAAGAACAGCTAAAATAAGCAAAGAGAAAGGACAGTCCATCTGTCACGCCCTGGCCTTATATATTCTGTATTCTGTGTTTTCGTTAGGATTTTGGTGAGGCCAGGGTGTGACATGGGGATTTATGTGGTTTGTTTTGTCTGGGGTTGTTTGTAGTTATGGGATTGTGGTTAGAGTAGTACTCTAGGTAAGTCTATGGTTGCCTAGAGTGGTTCTCAATCAGAGGCAGGAGTTTATCGTTGTCTCTGATTGGGAACCATATTTAGGCAGCCATATTCTTTAGGTCTCTTGTGGGTGATTGTTCCTGTCTTTGTGGCACCAGATAGGACTGTTTCTGTTTTTTCACGGTTCTTGTTTTGTAGATTGTTGTACTTTCATCTTTATTAAAGATGTACAAAACTAACCATGCTGCATTTTGGTCCGCCTCTCTTTCACCAGAAGAAAACCGTTACACCATCAATACTTTAAGACATGAAGGTCAGTCAATCCAGAAAATGTCAAGAACTTTGAAAGTTTCTTCAAGTGCAGTTGCAAAAACCATCAAACGCTATGATGAAACTAGCTCTCATGAGGACCGCCACAGGAAATGAAGACCCAATTGCTGCTAAGAAACCACTACTAAAGGACACCAATAAGAAGAGACTTTCTTGGGCCAAGAAACAAGAGCAATGGACGTTAGACCGGTGGAAATCTGTCCTTTGTTCTGATGATTCCAAATGTGAGATTTTTGGTTCCAACCGCCGTGTCTTTGTGAGACGCAGAGTAGGTGAATGGATGATCTCCGCATGTGTGGTTCCCACTGTGAAGCATGGAGGAGGTGTGATGGTGTAGGGGTGCTTTGCTGGTGACACTATTGGTGATTTATTTAGAATTCAAGGCACACTTAACCAGCAGGGCTACCACAGCACTCTGCAGCGATATGCCCTCCCATCTGTGAGACGATTTAGGAAACTAGGCATATGACACAAGTCACGACTTCACAGTAGAGCCGTTTGAATGTAAAACATATTTTTTTATCAAAACATTTTATTTTGGCAGACATGCCTTCTTGAACATGTTTACTTTCATGTGCCTTAATAACACATTTGTATGACATCTGTAAATACAAATACAATTGTTAAATTACAAGCCTTGTTGGTTAAGCAACAGAAAAAGTTGACAACCTTCCCAAGGAGAGTGATGGAGTGCTACATCAGATGACCTTTTCTCCACAATCACCCGACCTAAACCCAATTGAGATGGTTTTGGATGAGTTAGACCGCAGAGTGAAGGAAAAGCAGCCAACAAGTGATCAGCATATGTGGCAACTCCTTCAAGAGTGTTGGAAAAGCATTCCATGTGAAGCTGGTTGAGAGAATGCCAAGAGTGTGCAAAGTTGTCATCAAGGCAGAGGGTGGCCACTTAGAAGAATCTCAAATATAAAATATATTTTGATTTGTTTAACACTTTTTTTGGTCACGACATGATTCATATGTGTTATTTCATAGTTTTGATGTCTTCACTATTATTCCACAATGTAGGAACCAAAATTATCACTGTTATCAGTATAATCACGGTATTGTTAAAATGTACTTGACATTTTCAGAAAGTACTGATACACACACTGAAATTATTTCACCAAGTTTTATATTGAAAACCAACAAATTAAATTAGCAGCACTATGTACTTTTTGTGTGCATGAACATTAAAATAACATTAATGTAAGCAAATCAAATGTTCCAACATCAGCTTTAACCTGGTTGTACAGGTTTGGAATTTCAGTATTGGAAAATAATGTTGGTGATGGCACTTTGTAGTGAGGCACGGCAACCTTCATCAGCCTCAGAAAGCCAGGCCTCTCAACAATTTGAAATGGCATCATGTCCTTTGCAACTTAATATGAAAAGGCTGCAGTGAGTTCTTGAGCATGTTTTGATGTGGGTGCATAAGCAGCCTGTAAATGCTTACTGGAGTGTCTGTGTCACAACTGTAGATGAGGAGGGACCAGTAGCATCACTGGGTTTGCCTGCTGCACACTCACTCTGTAAACAAACAAGAGAATAGCAAATGTATTATTATTATTGGTGTTGTTACATTATAATTATACACATACATACACACACACACACATACACACACACACACACACACACACACACACATACAATCTTCTGTGTTGCATTTGAGTATATGCAATGACCCCATGTACAATTGACATAAATACAAATCAGTCTTAAGAAGACAGTGATAGTAATTGCAATGAGCCCAACAATTGACATAAATACAGGAGGCTTGTATAGGAGTTTATAGTGTTTCTACTGTTGAAACACTTTTACAACCAAGTTGACGTCTGACAGATTTTAAAGGAACAAAATATGTTGGTTGGGTGACTAAACTACATAAGGTGTGCAATGGGAGAATAGAGTCTGCAGACACCACGCATACAGCTGCAAAACAACGTGTAGTGTTTTTACAACAGTAGGTAACACTGAACGCTTCAGTTTACATTATTGACAAGCTATTAGCAAGTTAGACAGACAAACCATGACATTTTCCCCCATTCCGAAGTCCCCACATCATGCACTGAGCTAAAAGTTAACTTACCTTGTAGTCACTATAAAGTAGTGGGTGGTGGTCACGAAGATGACTCGAGATTTGAAGTGTTGTCCCCTTTTACTGCGATTTTTGTTGTTGTTGCATGTTATGCAGACAGGATGACCATCTTCGATTAGGTTTCCCACAGCACTCGTATAAAACCCCAAATATGACCACACAAAACCCAGGTTGCATGCTGCGCCTCCATCAGACTGTTGCTAACTTTGGTTGATGCTGGTCAGTATTTACCGTGCTGATGATAAACAATTATTCACTTAAGATTGACTTTGAGTGTCCCTGTGTAAGAATTTGCAAGACAGGTATTTCTGTTTTGTATTTTTAATACATTTGCAAAAAATTCTAAAAACCAATTTTTGATTTGTCATTATGGGGTATTGTGTGTAAATTGATGAGAATTGATTTTTTTTAATACATTTTAGAATAAAGTTATAACGTAACAAAATGTGGAAAACGGGAAGGGGTCTGAATACTTTCCAAAGAACACACACACACACACACACACACACACACACACACACACACACACACACACACACACACACACACAGTACCGTGGTTTGGGTTTTCTCTGTGTTGAGGTAGTTGAGTGGGTCCTAGGGACAGTTGGACTCTACTCTACAGATGGGATGAGGGGACGACGCATGGGCACTGAGGGACAGACTGTGAGGCACAGAACCAGCAGGCACCGAGGACACCAGGGCACTGCCACCACTGCCATTGTCTGACCCTTAGAGAGAGATTGGGTCAGGGAGGGAGGAGGAGGGAGAGAGACAGAGAGAGAAGAAAGAAGGATAGAGAGGAGAGAGAGACCCACAAATTAGCATGTTTTTGTTCTGGCCCAGCACTTCTACCTTTCAACTCAACTACTCACCAAGACCTTGATTAATTCAATCAGATGTGTTTAAGATAGACTGGAACTAAAGCCTGCACCACCCCCTGTGGGTCTCCAAGAGCAGGACTGAAGACCACCACCCTATGGGGCCAGCTGCTGGTTCCTAGTCACACTGCTGCCCACAAGGTTTTACCTTGTTTTGCAATGCCCTATGATGTATTAGTGGTTTGTGTCTCTCCATACAGGGGTCCATGTTCTTACCCTGGGGTTGATAGCGGGGGTTGAGCACAGCTGGAAGGCAGAGCCTCAGGCCATAGTCAGCCTGTACAGCCAGCTCTCTCACATAGTCCAGGCTGACAGAGGCCTTCTCCCCTGGAGGCAGACTACCTACACTCAGCTTGAACACATCCGGGCTCTCATCACTCTCCTCCAATAGAAAGGCCTGCTGGCCCGAGCTCAACAAATCATCATACTGCTCCCACGCCTGAGAGGGGAACAGAGGAACACAAGGACGCATCATCAGCCTGAGACAATAGTGATATGAGAGTGGTCAAAAGGATAATACTGATTCTTGAAGCTCCGCAAGTCATAGACTGCTTGGTTAACAAATTGGGTATAGTTGCCCACAGTAAGACTTTACACCAAGTTGTTCTTAAACCTGTGTAGTAACTATGTAACTATGAATCCTGCAACAAATTATACTTTTGTGGATCTGCATTGTTGCTTTTGTCTCATTGTTGACTTGTCATCTCCCCTCACCTTCTGTTTCTCCTGAACCTCAGCCACCACCTCAGTCTGTCCTATCTTGGTGCTGAACCTGCAGACAGCAGCCTCTCCTGGTAGAGGGAAAACAAAGATGGCCTCCAGAGGGCTCTCCTCCTGGTTATGATACTGCAGAGTGGAGCTCACAGTGGCTACATGCCCCTGGACACTCACCTCCACAGCAATACTCTTCAGAGGCACTGCGAGAGGGAGCGATGGATGGAGAGAAGATAAACAAGATACTGATGAGAGCTCATGCCTGGGAGAATGAAAATCCACACAGACATGGAAGTAAACAATCATTTCTGCTTTCAAACAGTACCTGGTTCATTCTTGACAGTTACCAATCCACAGCAGTTCACCATTTTGGCACCTGAATGGGGAAGTCAGGTGTCATATTATTGTCCTCTTAACTCAAAACAAGCACTGTTTACATCACTTTGATTAATTTTGTGTTTGAAACAGTAAACATTCAAATCTTGATTTGCCAAGTGTTTTCTGATGAATTGTTTTATAAAGGCAGCCACTGAATGCAACTACTGACAGTATGATGAGAGCCATTGAGAGGTTTATCTAATCGTTGACAGTCATGCACCACATCTGCTGTTTGCAGATAAAGAATGTTGCTTTGTACTTTGTACTGTTAGGTTCTAAATAAACATAGTAAAAACGAACGGACAAATAGTCATATAATATTGCTCTTCTCAGAACATATTTTCTCATACAACAGTTGCTTTGTGCAAAAAGGGACTTTATCAAGCCTGTAGTTCATTTAAACAATGAACAATGAAATGATCATCAGCTTGAGCAATAATGTCAATCTCTGTCCATTGTCCAGCCTGTGTAACCTCTGGTTGAAGTAGTCATAGAGATCCTATTCAATGATTCTAATTCCTAATTCTTTCAGACTACTGCAAAAGGATGAAATGCAATAGTCAATAGTGAATGATTTTAAGTCTCCTGACTTAAGGTAAGTTTAAGTTGTAAGTTTACCTGTGTTGAAGGAATTTGATTCCTCTGTTTTAATTCCCAATTACAATTAAACACTCTGTCAATTCATAAGAATTTGTAAGACCCTTATTTTATAGGAATGGACAGAGCCCGGTCTTAAAAGTCAAGTAACAGCCTTTATTCAAGAGAGTACTGAGTACACACACATTTTACCACAGGTTATAAACTGAAAATGACGTCAGCGTTTTCTAAATGTTCTGTCTCTTCTTGATACTGGTAGAAAGGCTCTGTAGCTCTCAAGCCTTCCCTCCTCGCCTAGAGCTAAGGTCAGTCAGTGTAGATAAGCATTCTAGACAGTCTGGAGATATAGTTCATTAATTTGTACCAAGGAACAGACCGTTATTGTTCTAAACTCGTGACTACATTCACACACACATTATCTTCAGTACTGGGATCAAGAAAGAAAACTCAAACATCTACAGTAACATTTAGTATTCTGATTAGTACATATACAGTAACATAATAGTATTCTGATTAGTACATCCTGATTGAAATGCATACATAATTAGTCATTATAGATGAAAAATTCCCTTAACAACCTGCCACCTTGATGGTGATGGTCAGGTATTGTAGAGCCCGTGATGAATGTCGGTTCAATAAACATGATACATTCTGAACGTTCTGTAACGTTGAACAGTGTTGAACAGAAGTCTATAATAATAAGCATATTAAATGTAATTTCAATATCTGATACAATTTTGATTTTTTAAAGAAGGAATGCTTTCACAAAGTAGCCTTACCAAACGCTGCACTTACGTATAATAATAGCCTACCTTAAAATCTGTGATAGGCTGGTTTTCAATCTTCAGAGCAGGTCTGATTGGTAAAAAGACAAATTGGTGAAAAAAGCGCTCAGAATTGGGCTTCCAGTGTAAACGCAGCCTTCTTCCTGGTTTATAAAGAAAGGTAAATGTCAATAGTAAACACGTGTAGGTGCACCGGTGTGCACTCATCTCATTGTCATAGTCACAACTGCTATCTTCCTATTGGTGGTGGTGGTGGATAGACACATTAGGCCTATTCAACCACTGGTTGTTTTTGAGTCTGTAATGCAGGTTTCTACGTTATGTCTTTGACAGTCTTATTATAAGGCATATATGTATATAGGCTATGGCAATTCTTTGTCCCTAATCTATGGATTTCACATGACTGGGAATACATATATGCATCTTTTGGTCACAGATACCGTTAAAAAAAAGGTAGGGGCGTGGATCAGAAAATCTGTCAGTATCTGGTGTGACCACCACTTGCCCCTGTCACACCCTAATCTGTTTGACCTGTCTTTGTGCTTGTCTCCACCCCCCTCCAGGTGTCATCCATTTTCCCCATTATCTCCTGTGTATTTATACCGGTTTTCTCTGTTTGTCTGTTGCCAGTTAGCTTTGTTTTGTCAAGTCTACCAGCGGTTTTCCCGTATCCCTGGCTTTCTCTAGTTCCTGTTTTCTAGTTTTGACCATTCTTCCTGCCCTAACTCTGCCTGCTGTTCTGTGCCTTGTCACACCACCCTGGATTACAGACCTCTGACTTCCCTGACCCTGCCTGACGTTCTGTACCTTGTCACACCACCCTGGATTGCTGACCTCTGCCTGCCCTGAGCCTGCCTGTCATTCTGTACCTTTCGGACTCTGCTCTGGATTACTGACCTATGCCTGCTCTGAGCCTGCCTGTCGTTCTGTACCTTTCGGACTCTGCTCTGGATTACTGACCCATGCCTGCCCATGACCTGTCGTTTGCCTGCCCCTCTGTTTTTGTTATTAACTTATGTTACTTCAAAACTGTCTGCATCTGGGTCTTCTGAGCCTTGAAAGCCCATGCAGTGCGAAAAATATCCTTCCTTCGCATAGAGTTGATCAGTTTGTTGATTGTGGAATGTCATCCCACTCCTCTTCAATGGCTGTGCGAAGTTGCTGGATATTGGCGGGAACTGGAACACGCTGTCTTACACGTCAATCCAGAGCATCCCAAACAAGCTCAATGGGTGACATGTCTGAGTATACAGGCCATGGAATAACTGGAAAATGTTCAGCTTCCAGGAATGGTGTACAGATCCTTACGACATGGGGCCATGCATTATCATGCTGAAATATGAGGTGATGGCGGCGGATGAATGGCACGACAATGCGCCTCAGGATCTCGTCACGGTATCTCTGTGCATTCAATTTGCCATCGATTAAATGGAATTGTGTTCGTTGTTCATAGCTTATGCCTGCCTATACCATAACCCCACCGCCACCATAAATCAATGTGTTCACAACGTCTCAAAGGAGAATAGGGGGTTTAAAGTGTGTGTATGCGTCTGTCACCAGATCTCAACCCAATTAAACACCTCCACTTCACTGATTCTCAACACAGGGGCTCCACAATGGTGCTATCATCGAGAAGGCGAGGTCAGTACAGGTGCATCAAAGCTGGGACCGAGAGACTGTTAAATAGCCATCACTACCCGGCTACCACCTGGTTACTTAACCCTGCACCGTAGAGGCTGCTGCACTATATACATAGACATGGAATCACTGGTCACTTTAATAATGGAACACTAGTCACTTTATTCATATTTACATACGGCTTTACTCATTTCATATGAAATATACTGTATTCTATTCTACTGTATTTTACTCAATGCCACTCCGACATTGCGCATCCAAATATTTATATATTTCTTAATTCCATTACTTTTAGATGTGTGTATTGTAAATTGTTAGATATTACTGTATTGTTGGATCTAGGAACACAAGCATTTAGCTACACCCACTGTAACATCTGCTAAATATGTGTATGTGACCAATAAAATATGATTTGATTTGAGACATGCAACGAGGGAATGGCTGGAGCGACACATTTGCTGTAGTACAGAGATGTTTTCCTGTCTTGTACCTGTAGATGGGGTAAAAGGCCCAGTATTACCAAGCAACAAGTAGTTGGTGAGCTTCTCAGGATACAGTAAAGGAACTGGGTAGTCAACATAGTGTGTCTCTGTGAATAATTCTGCCTTCAAGTATTATAAAGGCAGTATTATATATTCAACGTGGTCTTCTAGCCTCTACTCTTCTTCATCAGGAGTTACCGAACACTACTGGAGAGCTATTGGAGGTGCAGGTTTCTGTTCCAGCTCAGATTAAACCCCCTACTCATTTAATCAAGGTCCTGATGAGAGGATGATGTGTAGGACGTATTAACCGGGTGTGTTAGAGCAGGGCTGGAAAAGCCTGCACATCCAGTGGCTCTCCAGAAGGGGTTGGCCACTCCTGATCTAGGTTCCATGAAGAAGGAACAGAGGTTGGTGTCATTAAAAAAACAAATAAAATGGCCTCCCGGGTGGCACAGTGGTTAAGGGCGCTGTACAGCAGCGCCAGCTGTGCCACCAGAGACACTGGGTTCGCGCCCAGGCTCTGTCGTGAACCGTCCGCGACCGCGAGGTCCGTGGGGCGACGCACAATTGGCCTAGCGTTGTCCGGGTTAGGGAGGGCTTGGCCGGTAGGGATATCCTTGTCTCATCGCACACCAGCGACTCCTGCGGCGGGCCGGGCGCAGTGCGTGCTAACCAAGGTACACAGTGTTTCCTCCGACACATTGGTGCGGCTGGCTTCTGGGTTGGATGGTGCTGTGTTAAGAAGCAGTGCGGCTTGGTTGGGTTCTGTATCGGAGGACGCATGACTTTCAACCTTCGTCTCTCCCGAGCCCGAACGGGAGTTGTAGCAATGAGACAAACAATTGCATACCACGAAAAAGCGGTGAAATTTAAATAAAATAAAATAGATGAAATGACCAATCAACATGTAGAATATCATTGAGTTCCATGCAGAAGGAACAGAATATCATTGATTTTAAAGGACAGTGGTAAAATATGAGGAAATGCATGAATATAGACAGTGTTACATGATCACACAGTAAAGGCACTCATCTAGCTTTCCATTTTACCAAGCATTTTGGATAGTGATGACAAGTACAGTTAACACATTGTTTCCAGTAGCCTATTGAATTGATAACCAAAGCAAAGTCTGACAAGTATAGCTGTATATGTAATACATAGATTCATGTTGATATATGTTAATGTTAATAACAACCAATACATTGAGATACATAAGTGCCCCTACATTAAATGACAGTAGGCTAATATAGGTGAGAGGTTGATAATTAGGCTTGTTCAGACCGGGACAATAGCTAGTTCCACCATGTTGCTTTGAGGAGGGGACCAGGAGCAGGTTGGGTTGTGTGTATATCTGACCCCAGGCAGAGTAGCAGGAGTGTGGGGGACAGAGAGAGGACAGGCAGTGTGAACCTCTCAGAGCCCCAATGTGTCTTTCTGCACCTGGCAACCCAGAAGGGTGTTTCCAGCCTGGACACACTCGGACACACTGGTCGCTGAAACACACATCACCAGGACAGGTATCACTATATTGTGGAATCATGGGGACAAGGGTGGGCAAAATGTATCCTCAAACACTTGTTAGAAGACAAAATACCACCAACATTGTATTGTGAATGATTGATTATACTCAAAATAGAGAGATTAAGTAATAGAGTGGATCCCAACCAGGAAATTGCTTTCACCGAAACAATTTATTTCCAATCAGGTTAGATGAAGGCCAAAATTTTAGATGCCAGGACTATGAGAGTGAGCCATAGCTACCTTTCTGAGCCTGGATCCATGATACTGCCTTCAAGGCCAGAAACTGCCACTCCTCCTGAGCCTCCATCTTGAACCCATAGAGCCATACCAGGGCTAGAACCGTGGCCCACACCTCCTGGTCCACCTGAGAGAGAGAGAACAGAACAGAAAGACAGACGGGGAGAGAGAGACAGACCGACAGACAGACAGACAGACAGACAGACAGACAGACAGACAGACAGACAGAGAGAGAGAGCGACAGACAGAGAGAGCGACAGACAGAGAGAGAGAGCGACAGACAGACAGAGCGACAGACAGAGCGACAGACAGACAGACAGAGCGACAGACAGAGAGAGAGAGAGCGACAGACAGACAGAGAGAGAGAGAGCGACAGACAGACAGACAGAGAGAGAGCGACAGACAGACAGACAGAGAGAGAGCGACAGACAGACAGACAGAGAGAGAGCGACAGACAGACAGAGAGAGAGCGACAGACAGACAGAGAGAGAGCGACAGAGACAGAGAGAGAGCGACAGACAGACAGAGAGAGCGACAGACAGACAGAGAGAGAGCGACAGACAGACAGACAGACAGACAGACAGACAGACAGACAGACAGACAGACAGACAGACAGACAGACAGACAGACAGAGAGAGAGCGACAGACAGACAGAGAGAGAGCGACAGACAGACAGAGAGAGAGCGACAGACAGACAGACACACAGACAGAGAGCGACAGAGACAGAGAGCGACAGACAGACAGAGAGCGACAGACAGACAGACAGACAGACAGACAGACAGACAGACAGACAGACAGACAGACAGACAGAGAGAGCGACAGACAGACAGACAGAGACAGACACACAGACAGAAAAAGAGAGTAAGGGAAAGAGAACGAGAGAGATGATGAGAAAGAGAGGAAACAGGCAGAAGATAAGGATACTGAGACATGGGAATCATGGTGAGATTCAGTTCAATGGTCATCATGCCGTTGTCCAGAGCTGATGGTCATTCTACAGAATATATGTGCAGATAGTCTGTGTGAGTGCAGAGTCTTGCAGCACGCTCATATTGCTGAGTCTCAGTTTATTTCTGTGGACCTACCGGTGCAGGCTTTGGCTTGGCCACTTCCTCCTCAGTCTTCCCCAGTACCTCAGCCAACGCTGCCTCCAGGACCCAGGAACCAGAGGCCTTCTGGAGGGAGATCAGCTGGAGGAGAGGGTCCTTCACAGGATTAGAGGATGTGGCTGGACAGTCTAAGTCTGATGGGACAGGACAACAAATAGTCAGAACGGTGACAACTGACCAAAACGTTTTTTATCTAATACCTAAACATTATAGCACCAGTGGCTAACTGGGTCACCCAAACCCAAACCCTAAAAACAGTGGTAAAGTCCTTGTACTGGGCTTGAGTAATACAATCACAATAAATGGATATGCTTTGGGGAGTATCAAACTGTGTTACCTGTTATTCACATGGGAATTGTACTTGAAATGAGGTTAACACAGATATTAACCCTTTGCAAGAGTCTTGGTCACAGTCTAATAATTCAGGTCTCCAAACCAGAAAACTAATGTAAATGGGTAATGTTTGTTTTGTACATTCCTATCAACAAAAAAGTCTATCAATAGCAGATCATAATTCAATATTACAATTCAATACCCAAAATAATTCAACATTTACAATGTTCTTTCCAACATTTCTGTAAAAGCCATGATGTGAAAAGGAAAAAAATATATAAAATGTGTATTGTCAATTCCGGATATTGTCAAATGTAATTATTATTTGAATTGAACCTGAAATGAATAAAGACATGTAGTTTCATGAAAACATGCAGCCTTTAAACATGAACCCATCAGATCACAATCTAAATACAAATGAACAGGGATCGTATTAACAGGGTTCAGTCAAAATATGATTATCTCATAATAGTGATAGGAAGCATATTGAAATAGAGGCATGAGCATGAGTCATGCAATTTGTTTCATAACCAAATGGACTCAGTGCTTACCTTCACTTTGAAGCTTACTCATTTTGCTAAACTTTGACCTTAATCCTAGGGGACCCATATCAGCTTGGACATTGAAACTCATATTTTGGGGCATAGACATGTTCATAGCCGCACCACACACCATCCTCCTGGACAGGGAGGTTTTTAACAATGCTGAGAAAGAAACACACAGGTCACTGGGTTACAAACAAAGGAAAACACACAGAACACATTTATAACTAAACACTGAGGCTTACATGTGCAGAGGGCACAGTTTGTGACACTGCAGCTCGGGTTACCACTTATTTATTTGGGGCAGCAGGGAACCTAGTGGTTAGAGCGTAAACGAAAGGTTGCTAGATCGAATCCCCGAGCTGACAAGGTAAAAATCTGTCGTACTGCCCCTGAACAAGGCAGTTAACCCACTGTTCCTAGGCCTTCATTGTAAATAAGAATTTGTTCTTAACTGACTTGCCTATTTAAATAAAATGTAAACATTTTTATACATATATTTTGTGCTGTTTACACAATATCTGCATAAAATAATTTCCTTACACCGACGCTGTTGTTTCACAGACACAGACACACTTGGCGTGGGGACTTGTCTGAGTAGCATTGGTCCTTGCACAGCCTCTCCATCTACTTTGTGGACAGCGATGAAGGCAGTAAAGACACTGCTCACTCCTGATTGGACGCTGAGCTCTACCACCTCCTCTTGCACTCCCTTCTTCTTCCCATCCCCCTGTCTCTCTTCCATCTCCAGGGAGCGGATCAGGGTTCGAGCCCCCAGCCTGTGGATGGTCAGTCTGGAGAGGAGGGATAGAGAGATTAAGATGTTGGAGTGGGGGAGAGAAGGGATAGAGAGATTAAGATGTTGGAGTGGGGGAGAGGAAGGATAGAGAGATTAAGATGGTGGAGTGGGGGAGAGGAGGGATAGCGAGATTAAGATGGTGGAGTGGGGGAGAGGAGGGATAGAGAGATTAAGATGGTGGAGTGGGGGAGAGGAGGGATAGAGAGATTAAGATGGTGGAGTGGGGGAGAGGAGGGATAGAGAGATTAAGATGGTGGAGTGGGGGAGAGGAGGGATAGAGAGATTAAGATGTTGGAGTGGGGGAGAGGAGGGATAGAGAGATTAAGATGTTGGAGTGGGGGAGAGGAGGGATAGAGAGATTAAGAGGGGAGGATTGCTGATGGGATGGGGGTACCTACTAAATGTATCAAATCATACAACATAGATTAAATGCATTAGTAGTGCTGGCACTGTTTCTGTTAATGGAGCGTCATGGCAGTCTTGTCTGTAAGTGGTGGCACATTCTTTTAATGTATCTGACCAAGGCCTGCACACCGTAAACAGTAAAAACAGTGCTGTTTTTACCCAGTGTCTTCTGCAAGCTTGAGACTGAAGCTCAGCTGGTTCTCAACAGGCTGCTCAGCCAGGTTGTACTTCACTGTCACTGAGCCCTCTGTGTCCCCTGAGCTCTGAGATAAGGAGATAGGGAAAGAGAAAGACAGAGAGACATAACGATATAGAGAGAAAACAAGGAAATATGGGGTTGAGTGAAACACGTGGACCTTGACCAAACAAATAGTTATGACCTTTCCAGTGCCCTTTGAACATTGACATACTGTATGTTAAACAATATCAACACTCATAACAGGAGAAGGCAGAGCCCTAACCTTCCCAGTGAGCTGGGCATACAGCAGTGCCCTCTGACCCTGGAAGAGCACTCTGATTGGTGGAGACAGAGGGGTGACAGACACCCCCTTTGGGACATTCCACTTGACTGAGATGTCCACCACAGCCGGCTGCAGGGCAAACCGGAGGGACTGCATCACCTGAGGGAGGGAGGGAAGAGGGAGAGAGAAGAAGCGGTAGAGAAGAAGGCAGGTGATGAAAACACATTTCTAACCAATACAGCCCTCTTTACGTATGCACACACACACTTTCCCACCCTCTCACTCTCTTACTTTGGGCTGCATCCTGTCCTGTCCTGTGATAAACTGTGAGTGCCCTCCACCATGCTTGGCCACCCCAGAGATGAGAGCAGAGCTGGCCCCCTCTCCAATCCCAAAGGAGAAGCACCTGGCAGGGACACACCCAGGGAAACAGTATTATTGTTGTTGTCAAATACCAAAATAAGGCTATCAAACAAATCCCTGGTATCGTTTTCTTGTGCCTGTGGGCTGACTGAATTAAAACATAACTGTACAGGAAGAATCATCAATATAGAAGCTGTTGTTTTCTCACAGGGGTGAAAAACCCCTAACCTACATAATCTCCCAAACTGCTGCCCACAACCAGATTGGATAGGTTTACATTAGATTAAGTTTAACAATTAATATTTTGAGTCAAAAAGACCAGTGGTTAGAACCTTGTAGACAAAGATGGCTTTACTTTCCAGACAGGTGCAATGGCCTCTGTTACAAACTACAGTGGGGCAAAAAAGTATTTAGTCAGCCACCAATTGTGCAAGTTCTCCCACTTAAAAAGATGAGAGAGGCCTGTAAATTTCATCATAGGTACACTTCAACTATGACAGACAAAATGAGGAAAAAAATCCAGAAAATCACATTGTAGTATTTTTAATGAATTTATTTGCAAATTATGGTGGAAAATAAGTATTTGGTCAATAACATAAAGTTTCTCAATACTTTGTTATATACCCTTTGTTGGCAATGACAGAAGTCAAACGTTTTCTGAAAATCTTCACAAGGTTTTCACACACTGTTGCTGGTATTTTGACCCATTCCTCCATGCAGATCTCCTCTAGAGCAGTGATGTTTTGGGGCTGTTGCTGGGCAACACGGACTTTCAACTCCCTCCAAAGATTATCTGTGGGGTTGAGATCTGGAGACTGGCTAGGCCACTCCAGGACCTTGAAATGCTTCTTACGAAGCCACTCCTTCGTTGCCCGGGCGGTGTGTTTGGGATCATTGTCATGCTGAAAGACCAAGCCACGTTTCATCTTCAATGCCCTTGCTGAAGGAAGGAGGTTTTCACTCAAAATCTCACGATACATGGCCCCATTCATTCTTTCCTTTACACGGATCAGTCGTCCTGGTCCCTTTGCAGAAAAACAGCCCCAAAGCATGATGTTTCCACCCCCATGCTTCACAGTAGGTATGGTGTTCTTTGAATGCAACTCAGCATTCTTTGTCCTCCAAACACGACGAGTTGAGTTTTTACCAAAAAGTTATATTTTGGTTTCATCTGACCATATGACATTCTCCCAATCTTCTTCTGGATCATCCAAATGCTCTTCTGACGGGCCTGGACATGTACTGGCTTAAGCAGGGGGACACGTCTGGCACTGCAGGATTTGAGTCCCTGGCGGCGTAGTGTGTTACTGATGGTAGGCTTTGTTACTTTGGTCCCAGCTCTCTGCAGGTCATTCACTAGGTCATTCATGTGGTTCTGGGATTTTTGCTCACCGTTCTTGTGATCATTTTGACCCCACGGGGTGAGATCTTGCATGGAGCCCCAGATCGAGGGAGATTATCAGTGGTCTTGTATGTCTTCTATTTCCTAATAATTGCTCCAACAGTTGATTTCTTCAAACCAAGCTGCTTATCTATTGCAGATTCAGTCTTCCCAGCCTGGTGCAGGTCTACAATTTTGTTTCAGGTGTCCTTTGACAGCTCTTTGGTCTTGGACATAGTGGAGTTTGGAGTGTGACTGTTTGAGGTTGTGGACAGGTGTCTTTTATACTGACAACAAGTTCAAACAGGTGCCATTAATACAGGTAATGAGTGGAGGACAGAGGAGCCTCTTAAAGAAGAAGTTACAGGTCTGTGAGAGCCAGAAATCTTGCTTGTTTGTAGGTGACCAAATACTTATTTTCCACCATAATTTGCAAATAAATTCATAAAAAATCCTACAATGTGATTTTCTGGATTTCTTTTCTCATTTTGTCTGACATAGTTGAAGTGTACCTATGATGAAAATTACAGGCCTCTCTCATCTTTTTAACTTGCACAATTGGTGGCTGACTAAATACTTTTTTGCCCCACTGTATATTGAAACCAGTTAGGGACAGTTCCCAATGTTTGAAAATATTCTCAATGACCATCCCCTTTTATATTTTTCCATATGTACACATTTTCGGTATTAAAACTTCTTAGGGCTGCAATCCCGTCAACGGGATCGATATGACAACAGCCAGTGAAAGTGCATGGAGCCAAATTCAAAACAGAAATCTCATAATTAAAATTCCTCAAACATACATGTATTTTATACCTTTTTAAAGGTAATCTTGTTGTTAATCCCACCACAGTGTCCAATTTCAAATAGGCTTTACAGCGAAAGCACCACAAACGATTATGTTAGGTCACCACCAACTCACAGAAAAACACAGCCATTTTTCCAGCCAAAGAGAGGAACAAAAAAAAAGCACAAATAGAGATAAAATGAATCACTAACCTTTGATGATCTTCATCACACTCATAGGACTTCATGTTACAGAATATATGTATGTTTTGTTTGATAAAGTTCATATTTTTATAAAGAAAATCTCAATACACATTGGCGCGTTACGTTCACTAGTATCAAAAACATTCGGTGATATTGCAGAGAGCCACATCATGTTGCAGAAATACTCATTATAAATTTCGATGAAAATACAATTGTTAGACATGGAAATATAGATATACCTCTCCTTAATGCAACCGCTGTGTCAGATTTAAAAAAAAACTTGACGGAAAAAGCTAACCATGCAATAATCTGAGAAGGGCGCTCAGAAAAAAATAATTCTCCGCCATGTTGGAGTCAACAGAAATCAGAAATAACATTATAAATATTTCCTTACCTTTGATGGTCTTCATCAGAATGCACTCCCAGGAATCCTAGTTCCACAATAAATGTTTGATTTGTTCGATAATGTCCATTATTTATGTCCAAGTAGCTACTTTTGTTTGGGCGTTTAGTACACAAATCCAAACGCTCGTGCAGGTCCAGCCAAACGTCGGACAAAAACTTCAAAAAGTTATATTACAGGTCGTAGAAACATTTCAAACTAAAGTATATAATCAATCTTTAGGATGTTTTTATCATAAATCTTAAATAACGTTCCAACCGGAGAATTCCATTGTCTGTAGAAAAGCCATGGAACGCAGGTCGCTATCATGTGAAATGCGCATCACCAGGACCTGGCTCTCTGCCAGATCACTGACTCAAAGAGCTCCCACATCACCGTAGAAGCCTCATTCAAGTTTCTAAAGATGGATGATATCTAGTGGAAGCCTTAGGAAGTGCAACATAACCAATATCCCACTGTGTATTCGATAGGGGCTGGGTTGAAAATCGAACAACCTCAGATTTCCCACTTCCTGTTTGGATTTCTTAGGTTTTTGCCTGCCATATGAGTTCTGTTTTACTCACAGACATAATTCAAACAGTTTTAGAAAGTTCAGTGTGTTTTCTATCCAATACTACTAATAATATGCATATATTAGCAACTGGGACTGAGGAGCAGGCTGTTTACTCTGGGCACCTCTGGGCACCTTTCATCCAAGCTACTCAATACTGCCCCTGCAGCCATAAGAAGTTAATGCAAAAATAATGATTTCCACCACAAATACCTGTGCTTATAAATATGTATATCATCTTTACTACTGCAGCATGTTTTGTGGCAAAGTGAATGGCACGCAGGGCTACGGGCCAGCAAGGTGAGCTGCGCTCCCTCTCCCTGCCCGTCTCATTACACTACGATCAGAGCCGGTTGCAGACAATGATCAGCAAGAGGAAATCTGATTTTTGCGCGCAGCTTGGAAGGGACATTGCTCACTACCCTCCCCTGCGCCCAATAAAAACACCACAACCCTCCCCTGCACCCAATAAAAACACCACTACGCTCCCCTATAACCAATAATAAAAAAACACAACCCTCCCCTGCACCCAACAAAAACACCACTACCCTCCCCTGCGCCCAATAAAAACACCACTACCCTCCCCTGCGCCCAATAAAAACACCACAACCCACCCCTGCGCCCAATAAAAACACCACTACCCTCCCCTATGCCCAATAAAAAAAAACACAACCCTCCCCTGCACCCAACAAAAACACCACTACCCTCCCCTGCGCCCAATAAAAACACCACTACCTCCCCTGCGCCCAATAAAAACACCACTACCTCTCCTGCGCCCAATAAAAACACCACTACCTGCCCTGCGCCCAATAAAAACACCACTATCCTCCCCTGCGCCCAATAAAAACACCACTATCCTCCCCTGCGCCCAATAAAAACACCACTATACTCCCCTGCGCCCAATAAAAACACCACTACCTCCCCTGCGCCCAATAAAAACACCACTACCTCACCTGCGCCCAATAAAAACACCACTATCCTCCCCTGCGCCCAATAAAAACACCACTACCCTCCCCTATTGTGGACAACTCCCCCATAACAGTAATTTTAGAACTGTCCCGTACCTTTCAGGTGGGAGGTAACAGAGTTATTTAAAGCAGGGCTCCCATAGCTAGGTAATGATAGGGGAAACAGTGATTGTGGGCCCACCTGTGAGAGCCGGCATTTGCCTTCACCAGATCCAGCACTTCCTTGGTGTTCCCCACCTCACCGTCAGTGAACAAGAAGAGCTGAGGACAACAGAGAGGGTATGTTCATCATGTGTTAATGTTAAATAAGGTACATGCAGCCCCTGGGGCATCAGGTAGCCTAATGGTCAGAGCATTGGGTCAGTAACCGAAAGGTTGCTGGATCGAATCCCTGACATGACAAGGTAAAAATCAGTCGTTCTGCTCTTGAACAACCACAGTTCCCTGGTAGTGTTATGGTGAGTGAATGAGGACCCAAAAGCGAACTAACTTAAACAGAGCTTCTTTAATAACCAAACATAGGTAGGCTCAGATAGACCGGCAGATTCCGACAGGACAGGACAAGGTTACAGCAAACATGACGATAGTCTGGCTCAGGCATGAAACACAACAAACAAGAATCCGACAAGGACAGGAACAGAAACAGAGAGAGATATAGGGACCTAATCAGAGGGAAAAAGGGAACAGGTGGGAAACGGGGTGAATGGGTAGTCAGAGGAGACAAGGAACAGCTGGGGGAAAGCGGGGGAGAAAAGGTAACCTAACAACGACCAGCAGAGGGAGACAGGGTGAAGGGAAAGGACAGAGACAAGACACAACATGACAGTACATGACAGGTAGGCTGTCATTGTAAATAAGATGGTGTTCTTAACTGACTTGCCTAGTTAAATAGAAGGTTAACAATAATTGTTTAAACATGCAGCCCTGAAGTATACAGAGTATGTTTCCTCAGTAACCAAAAACACAGGTCTATTTGCTGTCCCAGTAAGAAAGGCATGGTAATATAAATACCACACACTCAAAAGATTCTGTTTGGTTGGATGTAACTAAACATGCCATTGTAGTGGAGTGCATGAGTAGCGGACATGAGTCAGTCATGGTCATGTGATGAGGTAGCCCCGCCTGCGAACTTTAAAAAAAAAAAATCTGTGTGTGTGCTCCCTCTTGGTCTAAGACCTTGGTTGCCCCCGTGGGAGACACGTGTTACATTGGTGCCCAACGTGGGGCAAGTATGGGTAGCTGCAGCCCAATATGACAACCAGGGTATGGGCGAGTGGGTGTTTCGAGAGAGGATGTATGGAAACCGAATCAGCTAATTGGGCAGATTTGCTTCCACTTGAGATAGTTTTGCATGGCTGATTGGGATACGAGTAGTAAGCCTGCAATTAGTGCTCCTGTGTTGTGCCTGCCGACTTGGAAGTGATTCCTGTTGTGTATCACGATCGGCAGTAGCTACGTGGCCATTTTGTTTTGCTTACATTATTTTATTTAAAGTAAGAAAAGCAGCATAAACAATAAATAACTAATATTGATAACCATTTACACTACCGGTCAAAAGTTTTAGAACACTTACTCATTCAAGGGTTTTTCTTTGTTTTTACTATTTTCTACGTGGTAGAATAATAGTGAATACATCAAAACTATTAAAAAACACATATGGAATGCTGTAGTGTTTTATATTTTATATTATTTAAAGTTGCCACCCTTCGCCTTATTGACAGCCTTGCACACTCTTGGCATTCTCTCAACCAGCTTCACCTGGAATGCTTTTCCAACAGTCTTGAAGGGGTTCCCACATATGCTGAGCACTTGTTGGCTGCTTTTCCTTCCCTCTGCAGGCCGACTCATCCCAAAACCATCTCAATTGGGTTGAGGTCGGGTGATTTTGGCGGCCAGGTCACCTGATGCAACACACCATCACTCTCCTTCTTGGTCAAATAGCCCTTACAGAGCTTTGAGGTGTGTTGGGTCATTGTCCTGGTTAAGTGTGCCTTGAACTCTAAATAAAATCACTGACAGTGTCACCAGCAAATCACCCCCACACCTCCTGCATGCTTCACGGTGGGAACTACACATGCAGAGATCATCCGTTCACCTACTCTGCATCTCACAACACAACATCTCACATTTGGACTCAGACTAAAGGACAGGTTTTGCTCCCATGATGTGGAGTATCTGATGATAAGCTGTAGACCACACTATCAACCTAGAGGGTTATCTGCATTTCTCGTAGCTGTCTACATACCACCTCAGACCGATGCTGGCACTAAGACTGCACTCAATGAGCTGTATTTAGCCATAAGAAAATAGGAAAACACTAATCCAGAGGCAGCACTCCTAGTGGCCGAGGACTTTATTGCACATTTCTATCAGCATGTTAAATGTGCAACCAGAGAGAGAGAAAAAAAAACTCTAGACCACCTTTCCTCCACACACAGAGAAGCGTAACAAAGCTCTCCCTCCATCTGACCATAATTCTATCCTCCTGATTCCTGCTTAAAAGCTCAAATTTAAGCAGGAAGCACCAGTGACTTGGTCAATAAAAAAGTGGTCAGATGAAGCAGATACTAAGCTACAGGACTGTTTTGCTAGCACAGACTGGAATATGTTCCGGGATTCTTCCGATGGCATCGAGGAGTATACCACATCAGTCAATGGCTTCATCAATAAGTGCATCAATGATGCCTCCCCCACAACAGTGACCATACGTCTTCACTGACATTTTCAACCTTTCCCAGTCCATGCCACCATAGACCCTGTGCCCAAGAACACTAAGGTAACCTGCCTAAATGACTACCGACCCGTAGCACTCACCTCTGTAGCCATGAAGCGCTTTGAAAGCTGGTCATGGCTCACATCAACACCATTATCCCAGAAACCCTATACCCACTCCAATTTGGATACTGCCCTATCAGATCCACAGATGATGCAATCTCTATTGCACTCCACACTTCCCTTTCCCATCTAGTCAAAAGGAATACCTATGTGAGAATGCTATTAATTGACTACAGCTCAGCGTTCAACACCCAAAGCTAATCAAAAGCTAAAGACCCTGGGACTAAACACCTCCCTCTGCAACTGGATCCTGGACTTCCTAACAGGCCGCCCACAGGTGGTAAGGGTAGGTAACAACACATCCGCCACGCTGATCCTCAACACAGGGGTCCCTCAGGGGTGCGTACTCAGTCCCCTCCTGCACTCCCTGTTCACTCATGACTGCACAGCCAGGCACGACTCCAACACAACAGTGGTAGGCCTGATCACTGACAATGACGAGACAGCCTATAGGGAGGAGATCAGAGACCTGGCCGTGTGGTGTCAGGACCACAACCTCTCCCTCAATGTGATGAAGTCAAAGGAGATGATTGTGGACTACAGGAAAAGGAGGACCGAACACGCCCTCATTCTCATCGATGGGGTTGCATTGGAGCAGGTTGAGAGCTTCAAGTTCCTTGGTGTCCACATCAACAACCTAACATGGTCCAAGCACACCAAGACAGTCGTGAAGAGGGCATGACAAAATCCTATTCCCCAGGAGACTGAAAAGATTTGGCATGGGTTCTCAGATCCTCAAAAGGTTCTACAGCTGCACCATCGAGAGCATGGTTGCATCACTGCCTGCGACCGCAAGGCACTACAGAGTGTAGTGTGTATGGCCCTGTACATCACTGGGGCCAAGCTTCCTGCCATCCAGGACCTCTATACCAGGCGGTGTCAGAGGAAGTCACAAAAAATTGTCAAAGACTCCAGTCACCCTAGTCATAGACTGTTCTATCTGCTACTGCATGGCAAGCGGTACCGGGGCGCCAAGTCTAGGTCCAAGAGGCTTCTAAACAGCTTCTACCCCCAAGCCTTAAGACACCTGAACATCTAATCAAATGGCTTCCCAGACTATTTGCATTGCCCACCACCTCTTATACACCGCTCCTACTCTCTGTTATTATCTATGCATAGTCACTTTAATAACTCTAGCTACATGTACATGTTACCTCAATTATCTCGACTAACCGGTGCCCCCGCACATTGACTCTGTATCGGGACCCACTGTATATAGTTTTGCTATTGTTATTTTACTGCTGCTCTTTAATTACTTGTTCCATTTATTTCTTATTCACATTTTTTTAACTGCATTGTTGGTTAGGGGCTTGAAAGTAAGTATTTCACCTGATGTATTCGGCGCATGTGACTAATACAATTGTTTGATTTCCACCGGTCTAATGTCCATTGCTCATGTTTCTTGGCCCAAGAAACTATTTCTTATTGGTGTCCTTTAGTAGTGTTTTTTTGCAGCCATTTGATCATGAAGGCCTGATTCGGAAGAGTTGGCGCAGTGGTTAAGGGCAGCGTCAGCTGTGCCATCAGAGACCCTGGGTTCGCGCCCAGGCTCTGTCGTAACCGGCCGCGACCAGAACAGTTGGCGCAGTGGGTGACACACAATTGGCCTAGCGTCGTCCGGGTTAAGGAGGGTTTGACCGGTAGGGATATCCTTGTCTCATCTCGCACCAGCGACTCCTGTGGCGGGCCGGGCACAGTGCGCGCTAACCAAGGTTGCCAGGTGCACGGTGTTTCCTCCGACACATTGGTGCGGCTGGCTTCCGGGTTGGATGCGCGCTGTGTTAAGCAGTGCGGCTAGTTTGGGTTGTGTATCGGAGGACGCATGACTTTCAACCTTCGTCTCTCCCGAGCCCGTACGGGAGTTGTAGCGATGAGACAAGATAGTAGCTACTACAACAATTGGACACTATGAAATTGGGGAGAAAAAGGGGTAAAAAAAATAAATAAGTTGTGTCTGTTACTTGAACTCTGTGAAGCATTGATTTGGCCTGCAATCTGAGGAGCAGTTAACTCTAATGAACTTATCCTCTGGCTCTTCCATTCCTGTGGCTGTCCACATGAGAGCTGGTTTCATCATATCGCTTGATTGTTTTTGTGACTGCACTTGAAGAAACATTCAAAGTTCTTGACATTTTCTGTATTGTCTTAAAGTAATAATGGACTGTTGTTTGTCTTTGTTCATTTGAGCTGTTACTGCCATAATATGAACTTGGTCTTTTACCAAATAGGGCTTTCTTCTGTATACCACCCCTACCATGTGTCTCAAACACATTAAGGAAAGAAATTCCACAAATTAACTTTTAACAAGGCATATCTGTTACTTGAAATGCATTCCATGTGACCACCTCATGATGCTAGTTGAGAAAATGCCAAGAGGGTGCAAAGCAGTCATCAAGGCAAAGGGTGGCTACTTTGAAGATTTTACTTTGTTTGTTCCGGCACCTATCTGCCCAGATCCGGTACCTCTCACAGCATGATTTATTAATTATTTCACTGTTCACACTGTAGACATTCTAATAAAAGCAGTCAGCATTAAATCAAGTTGTCTCCTTGTTATTCCTCCCGCCCCCCAGAAAGACCATCATGTAAAAGCGCAGTGATCTTTCTATGTAATCATCCTATCCTGCCACACTGATTCCAGACCTGCTCTCTTTCATTGTACATAGAGGTTATGGGGAGGACCAGTGGGGTAAGTAACTGATCTTGACACAGGTCTTGGTAGTGGTGGTCAGCTAGTGAACAGGTCCCTATGTAAATCACATCACGTAACCTAGTCGTCTCCCTAATAAATTTGAATTGTGGGAAAACCAAATAAAAAAAAAGAAGAAAAAGGTGAAATTTGATTGCCTTTTCTTAAGTCCAAAAAAACAGAGAAACATGGTGAATTGAACCCAGAACGTGCCAGAGAACTGTCAGAGCCGGAGGAGAGGATTGAGGGGCATCACCACCGGCACCTCCACTGGCCAGTAGGCCTACTAGAGTCAGACTCAGCGGGAGAGGGAGATGGGGAGCTGGGGGGGAGCTGGGTTGGAGGGGGGCAGTGCATCAACTGACGAAGTGCTCGGAGCAGGTGCAATTTGCAGTTCAACAACAACTAAACGTATAACCCCAGCTTGTCATGCAGAATTCAAAGTTGGGCTGTACAACATGCAAAAAGGAGCATCGGTCTAGAAATGACTGGAGGGATTCAACTAGAAGAAGAGTGTGTGGCATGTACGGTAAATTAACATCCTATGCTTCAGACATAAAAAAACAAGAGCCCTCAGAAAGAAGGTTTTTGAACATGCCTGAACCAAGGCGCATTTGGTGGCAGCAAGCCTTGAAAACCAGGCTAAAGAGGACACCTAGGTTAACACTCAAAATAAAATAACAAATAGATACTACAGCCAGAGTCTTCAGAACAGCCTTAGAAGGTTAAATATCACAGTCACATATACACTCATGGATTCGAGCAAGAAGTTGACTCTCAGGAGTTAAATGGACTTGACATGGGAAGAGTCATTGTGAGAGGTTTTAAAAACTCAAGGTAGGACATTTTTTTCCCTTTACCTTCACAGCATAGAACAAGTTTGTAATGTGAAAATGTGCTTCATATTACCACAGGCAGGAGGCCTATATTATCATGTGTGTGTTCTAGAGTATTTTTAGTTACTTAACTAGGCAAGTCAGTTAAGAACAAATTATTATTTACAATGACGGCATACACCGGCCAAACCCGGACGACGCTGGGCCAATTGTGCGCCGCCCTATGGGACTCCCAATCACGGCCGGTTGTGATACAGCCTGGATTCGAACCAGGGTGTCTGCAGTGCCTTTAGACCGTTGCACCACTTGGGAAGCCTACATTGATTTAATTTATTGTGATATTTGTTCTGCTACATTGTTTTGAAAATGATGTAAAATGTGTGTCTGGTAAGCCCCACAGCGGCGATGTGTGCATATGGGAGGTGTTCTGCAGTGTTGTCTAAAAATGTTGTTGAGGTCTAGAAAAACAGAAGTCCTAACTCTCATGGTATTGTAGCTCAATGTACAATATTTGTATGTTAAGAAACAAAAGACAAAACACAGCTCAATAAAAACCGTCCATCCTCTAATAGAGTTTAACACCCGTTCCTTTCCACACGCCCACTACTTTCCTTTAGACACACCTACTACTTTCCTTTAGACACACCCACTACTTTCCTTTAGACACACCTACTACTTTCCTTTAGACACACCCACTACTTTCCTTTAGACACACCCACTACTTTCCTTTAGACACACCTACTACTTTCCTTTAGACACACCTACTACTTTCCTTTCCACACGCCCACTACTTTCCTTTAGACACACCTACTACTTTCCTTTCCACACGCCCACTACTTTCCTTTCCACACGCCCACTACTTTCCTTTAGACACACCTACTACTTTCCTTTCCACACGCCCACTACTTTCCTTTAGACACGCCCACTACTTTCCTTTAGACACACCCACTCGCCCATACTCTGGTCACCATATTGGGATGCAGCTACCTCACGTGGTAAGGTCTCTTGTGGGGGAGGGGGTGAATGTAGCAGACATTAGGTTATGGTCACGTGATGATGTACCCCCACCTGCGAACTTCAAAACCCTCGGCTCAAGAGGGAATTTCTTCATGGTCGAAGACATTGGTTGGGAGACCCGGGTTCATATGCCAGGTGTTACATATGGAAAGGTGGGAGGAGTTAAAGGTGTTTCAGGAGGAAACTGGATTAATCACATTAAGGCATTTAAAAGACCGAAGAGTAAGGTGATTGGAAAGAAAAGAAAGTCTCACCACAATGATATACTTTTGACATATTTTTAAAAACTCCATTGTGGACCACTCAGAGTTTAGATACTAGGAAACAAACTTAGTCAAACGTGGTACAATGGTTCCTTTGGCGTCATCTATAATACATTACATCAACTACATTATTGGTAACAGTTATTTAAACAATAAGGCCCGAGTTGGTGTGGTTTATGGCAAATATACCACAACTAACGACGCACACGGAGTGTGTGGACACAGTCCTTAGCCGTGGTATATTGGCCATATATCACAAGGGTGCCTTATTGCTATTACAAATACATGTTATCATACCAGTGATATACAGTCTGATACCACTGCTGTCAGCCAATCATTCAGGTTCTCGAACCACCCAGTTTATAATATACATTACGTCATCAACACATGTATGCATAAACCAAACTAAATACAGTCAATAAAAAGGACATGCAGGCATTTATAAAGAAACGTCTCCGTTGGGGGAAAAGGTGGCAGGCTTTGGCAGAGGCATTTATACTGAACAAAAATAGAACATGTTGGTCCCATGTTTCATGAGCTGAAATAAAAGATCCCCGAAATGTTCCATATGCACAAAAAGGGTATTGGTCTCAAATTGTGGCCAAATTTCTTTACTTCCCCTGTTAGTGAGCATTTCTCTTTTTCCAAGATAATCCATCCACCTGACAGGTGTGGCATACCAAGAAGCTGAATAAACAGCATGATCACTATACAGGTGCTGGGGCAACAAAAGGCCACATTAAAATGCACTTTGGACAAACACCACAATTCCATAAATGTCCTTGAGGGAGCGCGCAATTGGCGTGCTGACTGCAGGAATGTCCACCAGAGCTGTTGCCAGAGAATTTAATATCTCTACCAAACACCACCTCCAATGTTGTTTTAGAGAATTTGGCAGAATGTCCAACCGGCCTCACAACCGCAGACCACGTGTAACCACGCCAGCCCAGGACCTCCACATCCGCCTTCTTCACGTCAGGATCATCTGAGACCAGCCACCTGGAGAGCTGATGAACCTGAGAGGTATTTCTGTCTGTGATAATGCCCTTTAGTTGGGTGAAACTCAATTTGATTGGCTGGGCCTGGATCCCCAGTGGGTGGGCTTGGCCCCAAAATGGACGGGCCAATAGCTGCGCCCCTACCCAGTCATGTGAAACCTAAGATTAGGGCCTTATCAATGTATTTCAATTGACTGATTTCCTTTTATGAACTGTCAGTGGTGGAAAAGGTACCCAATTGTCATACATGAGTAAAAGTATAGATACATGAGTAACTTTCTATTAAAGTAAAAGTGAATGTCACCCTGTAAAATACTACTTGAGTAAAAGTATTCGGTTTTAAATATACTTTAGTATGAAAAGTACATGTAATTGCTAAAATATACTTAAGTATTAAAAGTAGAAGTCATTTAAAATAGCTTATTAAGCAAAGCACCATTTTCTTGTTTTTAAAATGTATGGATAGACAGGGGCACACACACCAAAATTATTTACAAAAGATCCATGTGTGTTGATAAGTGCGTGAATTTCACAATTTTCCTGTCCCGCTAAGCATTCAACATGTAATGAGTACTTTGGTTTGTCAGGGAAAATGTATGGAGTAAAAATTACAATGCGTGTGTTAGGAGTATAGTGAAGTAAAAGTAGTCAAAAATATAAATAGTAAAGTAAAGTTACACCAAAAAACGAATTAAGTAGTACTTGAAAGTATTTTTACTTAAGTATTTTACACCACTGTGAACTGTAAACCTTTGAAATTGTTATATGTAGCATTTATATTTTTGTTCAGTAGAAATGATTTTCACTGTAGCGGGACAGCTGATGAAATAGGATCATCCCTAATGTCAGTGTATAACCCACAGTGAAGATCATCCCAACTGTCAGTGTATAACCCACAGTAAAGATCATCCCAACAGTCAGTGTATAACCCACAGTGAAGATCATCCCAACTGTCAGTGTATAACCCACAGTAAAGATCATCCCAACGGTCACTATATAACAAACAGTAAAGATCATCCCTACGGTCACTGTATAACCCACAGTAAAAACCAGCCCTAATATGACTGTATAACAGTAAAGATCATCCCTACGGTCACCGTATAACCCACAGTAAAGATCATCCCTACGGTCATTGTATAACCCACAGTAAAGATCATCCCTACGGTCATTGTATAACCCACAGTAAAGATCTTCCCTACTGTCACTGTATAACCCACAGTAAAAATCAGCCCTAATATCCCTGTATAACCCACAGTAAAGATCACCCCTACTGTCACTGTATAACCCACAATAAAGATCAGCCCTAATATCACTGTATAACCCACAGTAAAGATCATCCTACGGTCACTGTATAACCCACAGTAAAGATCATCCTACGGTCACTGTATAACCCACAGTAAAGATCATCCCTACAGTCACTGTAAAACCCACAGTAAAGATCAGCCCTAATATCACTGTATAACCCACAGTAAAGATCCGTAATAATATCACTGTATAACCCACAGTAAAGATCAGCCCTAATATCACTGTATAACCCACAGTAAAGTAATGCATGAGCTTCTCAATGGAACCATCGTTACAGAAAGTGCAGACACATTTATCTATGGGGTGTTTGTTTATGTAAGGTGTGTAAGTTACCTGTCTGGGCTGGTCAGGGAGGCAGGGCTGGCTGTAGATATGTTTTAAAGGCTGGAGGATCTCTGTACCTCCGAGGTCAGCCCTCATTGCCTTCACCTTCTGCAGAGCCTCATCCATGGTCTTCTGGCTGTACTCCACACTCTTACTGATGTCCAGATAGACACACACACACACAAGGTCAAAGGGTCATCACCACAACATATTATAGGACATGGACATTTTAATATTACCCTACCTAGAGCTGTGGCAGTCATGACATTTTGTCAGCCAAGTAATTGTCACCAAATAACTGTTGGTCTCATAGCAATTGACCGCTATTAGTATAAGCATGTGTAGCATCTCCTGGCTTCCAAGCATAGCCTTCCAATCATAGCCTTCCAATCATAGCCTTCCAATCATAGCCTTCCAAGCATAGCCTAAACAAGCCACTGATGCAGACCTTTGGAACATCTACATTTTAAAAAGTATAATAAATAAATGTAATATAGTCTACACCATCACAATATATCCATTACTTATTTTTGACAGGTCTAAAGAAACAAGATATGAAGAAAATGTAGTCTATTTCTTGAAACAATATGTCTAATGTAAATAATGTTCAAAATGGTTGGTGGGACTTAAACAATAATCATATAAAATCAGTTGTTGTTATGTGATATCGTTAAGGACGATATAACTAAATAGCTGTATCTCTGAAAGTGTACACATTCAAGGGGTTAGGTTTACATCTAAATGTTGTAAAACGTATATGATTAAATATTAAACTATTTGTGAGAAGATTAAATGTGATTTTAGCCTTCTAAATGAGAACGTTTTTTCATAAGAGACTTTTGCCAAGTCAGTAACCACGCCCACGTGAGCACAAACATTATGCCAAAGGAGGGAACGCCCCTTTTTCCCCTAAAGAATTACTAGACCAGCATGATCGACACGAGATGGTTAGAAACTCTGAAACGTTCAACAGAGAAGAACAAAATCTCAAGAGACCAGTACATTGCCAGGTTGCTACTGGCATGTAAAATGGTTCTAAATGTACCCTGAATAATCAAACATTGAGACCAGTATACGGACGGTGTTGAGCCGGACGTCAGGAATGGTAGGACTCTACCAGACCAGAAGATGGTAAGAGTCACTTTGAGTTAAGACAAAGACTACATCGGAACATTCCGTCTGCAGCTGTTTAACCTGTTGGATCTCTAGGGGCGCTATTTCATTTTTGGATAAAAAACGTTCCCGTTTTAAGCGCAATATTTTGTCACGAAAAGATGCTCGACTATGCAAATTCTTGACAGTTTTTGAAAGAAAACACTCTGAAGTTTCAGAATCTGCAAAGATATTGTCTGTAAGTGCCCCAGAACTCATTCTACAAGCGAAACCAAGATGATACGTCAACCAGGAAATGAGCAGAATCTCTGAAGCTCTGTTTTCCATTGTCTCCTTATATGGCTGTGATTGCGCAAGGAATGAGCCTACACTTTCTGTCGTTTTCCCAAGGTGTTTACAGCATTGTGACGTATTTGTAGGCATATCATTGGAAGATTGACCATAAGAGACTACATTTTCCAAGTGTCCGTCTGGTGTCCTGCGTGGAATTCGGTGCGCAAACGCCAGCTGCTTGTACTTTTCCATTTGATTGAGGGGAGAAACCATGCTTCCACGAACGATATATCATTGAAGAGATATGTGAAAAACACCTTGAGGATTGATTCTAAACAACGTTTGCCATGTTTTCAGTCGATATTATGGAGTTAATTTGGAAAAAAGTTCGCGTTTTGAGGACTGAATTTTCGTTTTTTTTTTGGTAGCCAAATGTGATGTGCAAAACGGAGCTATTTCTAATACACAAATAATCTTTTTGGGAAAAACTGAGCATCTGCTATCTAACTGAGAGTCTCCTCATTGAAAACATCCGAAGTTCTTCAAAGGTAAATGATTTTATTTGAAGGCTTTTATGTTTTTGTTGAAATCTTGCGTGCTGGATGCTAACGCTAATGCTAACGCTAAATGCTACGCTAGCTAGCCACTTTTACACAAATGATTGTTTTCCTATGGTTGAGAAGCATATTTTGAAAATCTGAGATGACAGTGTTGTTTACAAAAGGCTAAGCTTGAGAGATTGCATATTTATTTCATTTCATTTGCGATTTTCATGAATAGTTAACGTTGCGTTATGGTAATGAGCTTAGGTCTGTAAATAGAATCCCGGATCCGGGTTTGGTCGACGCAACAGGTTAAGTACTTTAGTCTAGTAAACTCGACCGAGGACCACTACGATTGTACCTTTTGAAGGATCCAGTCTAACAAGGATGAGAAGGGAAGAACATTTCCCTCCCACCACCATGTGGTACTCTGATGTATCCATTTGAACGGACACGAAGAAGAAGACTGCTACTGCGGACATGGTGACCTCTGGTGGACAACAAGAGACTTACACATCCAGAGACTTTCTGATGAACTTCTCTCCACAGGCTGATCGGGCAATTTCAACAGAGAGAGACTACAAAGACATACAAGCGTAAATATGTACATTGCATTTCTAAATCCGAATGAGTGGTTGTTAGGGTGCAAAATGTCCATATTTACATGAGCGTATTATTCAACTGCATGTACGATAGTTAAATTCCTTTGTCTCCCCTTCTCCCGCTCTTTCTTTCCCCACCCCTTTTCATTGTGTAACAAGCCATCATGTCAGGTTAGTCCACGAGGGACTTTTTATTACATTTAGTTGGTAATCAATGTATAATCTATCCTGTGTGTGTTTATGTAATTCTGTGTGATTATTTAGTTTGTAAATAAATAATTAAGCCAATCTCTGTATTGCTGAGTCATCATGTAAATTAGTGTTCCTGCAGATATAACGGATTATGGAATGTTCAGAATGGCATTGATATGAGGAAATGCTATGATATCGAGATTCTGATTTTCTTGAGTTAATTTGGGAAACGGTAACTCGTTAAACTTTTCCTGTGGTGCCCCAGGTTACTAATGAGGTAATTGTTACTTTATTAATTTAAAATCAAGTAATAATTACAGTTAATTATTCGATAAATAGCATGTTACTGATAGCAACATCACAACACTTGTCATATGAGAAATTATAGATAAAACATATCGGTGCTCATCGGACACACATTACACAACAAGTTGGAAATCGCAAATTCAACAATGAGGGCTGAGGCGCAACTGCAGCCTCAGGTTCGACCTCAGGCTGTGTGACAGCCGGCCGTGACCGGGAGACCCATGGGACGGGTTGAACAATTGGCCCCATGTCGTCCGGATTAGGGGAGGGTTTGGCCGGCCGGGACTTCCTTGTCTCCTTGTGCTCTAGTGACTCCTTGTGCCGGGCGCCTGCGAGCTGACTGCAGTCGTCAGTTCAACAATGTTTCCGCCGACACATTGGTGCTGCTGGCTTCCAATTTTGTGTGATATCTAATTGGTAAAATTTTAATACATTGGCCATGTGGTCAATCCAGCATGACTTCTGCCGCGTTCAAGACAACTGGGAACTCTGGGGGAAAAACTATCTCCGACTGGAAAAATAACTGAACGGTTATTCCAAGTCGGGAACTCGGGCCTCTTTCTAGAGCCCACAAGAAGGACTTCCGCTCCACCTTCCTGTTCAAGTGAGCAGAGCACAATAAGGTGAGTCCAAAAATGTATTGTATGCTGCTACATAAATGATGTAAAATGCCAGGGAGATATGTATACTGTAGCCAAGAAAGTAATACTAAGTGTATGTTGTGTAGTAAGCAGTTAGTAGACCATGTGCCTCACTCTAATAATTTGGTCCCTTTTCCCCCTCATGTAGCCTATAGCCTGTTTTCAAGAAATGTAATCATTGAATATTGTAAGAGCTTTCATTGTCTGTTTATAAGCCCCCTTTATTTAACCTACGGCTCTGACTTGGTGTACAGGGAGAATAATGTAAGAACGGCCCACGTTCTGAATTCTGCTGCTGTACATTTCAAAAGCGCTGAACATATTGACTACGTCCAACCTAGCTTGGATTGCCTCTTATCCGCTCGTCGTTCCCTTATGCCGTAGTTTGTACATCTCAATTGTTAGTAATAACCACATTTGTTTAAGCAAATCAGCCATATCAGCTATGTTTTTTGTTTTGTTTTTAAAGGCAGTAATGTGGCTGAATGAACTGTTTCGCTGCCAGAGAAGGCTCGCTGATAACCAGGTGTAGCGGTGGTAAGGATTCACTCCATGGTGCTGAAAAGAAAGCTCTGCTTTTGGGACAGCTTTATGTTGGCCCTAACATTTTGTGGGCACCATTTGTCACCGTTATAGTGCAATGAATGTATTGTTTAGTGTTGTGTTGTGGCTTTGCTGGCATGCATCAACATTTTTTGTTGTTGTTGTTTGACCCACCAAGATTTACATGCTAAAATCGGCACTGATAATACATCAATCTACTTGCACATCATCATCTGCATATCTATCACACCAGTGTTAATGCTAAATTGTAAATACTTCGCCACTATGGCCTATTTATTGCCTTACCTCCTTACTTCATTTGCACACACTGTATACAGATTTTTCTATTGTGTTACTGACTGTACGTTTGTTTATTCCATGTGTAACTCTGCGTTGTAATTTGTCGCACTGCTTTGCTTTATCTTGGCCAGGTCGCAGTTGTAAATGAGAACTTGTTCTCAACTGAACTACCTGGTTAAAAAAAGGTGAAAAATAAATAAATAATCATAAGTGATATTCTAACATTGTCACCATCAGACTATTCTTAAATTGAATGTTGTCTTTACATTTAATAACTTTGTGATACTTATTTTGACTTAGAATGGACCATTATCATGCCCCTGTCTCAGAACAGGGGCATGAGAAAATAGCACTTCAATAGCAAATGGAGGACACTTTTCCCATGGTTCATTTTCATGAGAATTGTGCTTTATTTTAGGAAAGTTGATGAATAAATATAGCAGGCCTAGCCTATAGAGGCCATCAAAACTCTGTTTTCTCACACAATTGCATAGCCTACAGAAATGTTGCACAACATGAGCTCATGGGCTCTCATGAAGTGTTTGATGACATTTGCATTGATGTCAGAGTGATTAGAGGGACAATAGAGTGCTGAGTACCAGGCAGTTAGAAAGTTTGGAAGGTTACTAATGACCATCAGCAGCATCAGAGCTTGGAGAAGCCTAATTACCGTGACTAAACGGTCATGTGGAATTTGACTGCTTTCATGACTCGTGACAGGGGTTCTGGCGGTAATATAGTCACAGTGAGGGCTCTACCCCTACCTGCTGCAAATGATTAGCTCATCATTCTGCCCCTGAACAAGGCAGTTAACCCACTGTTCCTAGGCAGTCATTGAAAATAAGAATATGTTCTAAACTGACTTGCCTAGTTAAATAAAGGTCAAATACTGGAGGTCTCAGCCTCCAGTATTTATGCTGCAGTATTTTATGTGTCGGGGGGCTAGGGTCAGTTTGTTATATCTGGAGTACTTCTACTGTCTTATCCGGTGTCCTGTGTGAATTTAAGTATGCTCTCTCTAATTCTCTCTTTCTTTCTCTCTCTCGGAGGACCTGAGCCCTTGGACCATGCCTCGGGACTACCTGGAATGATGACTCCTTGCTGTCCCAAGTCCACCTGGCCGTGATGCTGCTCCAGTTTCAACTGTTCTGCCTGCGGCTATGGAATCCTGACCTGTTCACCGGACGTGCTACCTGTCCCAGACCTGCTGTTTTCAACTCTCTAGAGACAGCAGGAGTGGTAGAGATACTCTTAATGATAGGCTATGAAAAGCCAACTAACATTTACTCCTGAGGTGCTGACTTGCTGCACCCTCGACAACTACTGTGATTATTATTATTTGACCATGCTGGTCATTTATGAACATTTGAACATCTTGGCCATGTTCTGTTATAATCTCCACCCGGCACAGCCAGAAGAGGACTGGCCACCCCTCATAGCCTGGTTCCTCTCTAGGTTTCTTCCTAGGTTTTGGCTTTTCTAGTGAGTTTTTCCAAGCCATCGTGCTTCTACACCTGCATTGCTTGCTGTTTGGGGTTTCAGGCTGGGTTTCTGTACAGCACTTGGAGATATCAGCTGATGTACAAAGGGCTATATAAATACATTTGATTTGAAATAAAATAAAAGATGTAAATATTAACTGTCAAACACTGGAATCCATTTATCCGGAGGCTGCATTCATTGTAGCTGGGGATTTTAACAAGGCTAATCTGAAAACAAGACTCCCTAAATTTTATCAGCATATCGATTGCGCAACCAGGGGTGGAAAAACCTTGGATCATTGTTACTCTAACTTCCGCGACGCAAATAAGGCCCTGCCCCGCCCTCCTTTCGGAAAAGCTGACCACGACTCCATTTTGTTGATCCCTGCCTACAGACAGAAACTAAAACAAGAGGCTCCAACGCTGAGGTCTGTCCAACGCTGGTCCGACCAAGCTGACTCCACACTCCAAGACTGCTTCCATCACGTGGACTGGGACATGTTTCGTATTGCGTCAGATAACAATATTGACGAATACGCTGATTCGGTGTGCGAGTTCATTAGAACGTGCGTTGAAGATGTCGTTCCCATAGCAACGATTAAAACATTCCCTAACCAGAAACCGTGGATTGATGGCAGCATTCGCGTGAAACTGAAAGCGCGAACCACTGCTTTTAATCAGGGCAAGGTGACTGGTAACATGACCGAATACAAACAGTACAGCTATTCCCTCCGAAAGGCTATCAAACAAGCTAAGCGTCAGTACAGAGACAAAGTAGAATCTCAATTCAACAGCTCAGACACAAGAGGCATGTGGCAGGGTCTACAGTCAATCACGGACTACAAGAAGAAATCCAGCCCAGTCACGGACCAGGATGTCCTGCTCCCAGGCAGACTAAATAACTTTTTTGCCCGCTTTGAGGACAATACAGTGCCACTGACACGGCCTGCAACGAAAACATGCGGACTCTCCTTCACTGCAGCCCAGGTGAGTAAGACATTTAAACGTGTTAACCCTCGCAAGGCTGCAGGCCCACACAACATCCCCAGCCGCGCCCTCAGAGCATGCGCAGACCAGCTCTGTACCATCACTCATTCATATATCCTTATGTACATATTCTTTATCCCCTTACACTGTGTATAAGACAGTAGTTTTGGAATTGTTAGTTAGATTACTTGTTGGTTATTACTGCATGGTCGGAACTAGAAGCACAAGCATTTCGCTACACTCGCATTATTAACATCTGCTAACCATGTGTATGTGACAAATAACATTTGATTAGATTTTTTTTTTAACACAGTCACTGATTATCTTTGGATTTGGACTACATGGTACAACATACATGATAAAACCCTAGAATGACACAGCTAAATGTGTTTGTAAAAAACTGAACTCCTCAGACACTGACTTGAACTGATTGAGATGAGGGTTTGGAAGGAGAGAACACTTACGGAAAGAAGGACTCATATCTGGACCCAAAACCGATGATGTTGAAGTAGCAGCCCATTGGCAGGCTTTTCAGCAAGAGCAGCAGAGTATCCTGCAAGAGAGAAATTTAACAAGTTTCTCTACTCTTCAATAAACCATTCAGGACAATCTTAAAGACCAGAGGAATACAGCGTAACCACAGGGTACTGGATTTCACTCTAAACTACCTCTTGGTGAGTCCTGTGCAGATGGAGATGTTAATTTACTAGTGCAGGGTTGTGTGTGTGTGTGTGTGTGTGTGTGTGTGTGTGTGTATACCCTGGCACTGCCAATGCGGCCCTGAGCCACAGACCCATTGTGCATGGGGCATGACATGCTGCCAGAGCGATCCACAACAAAAAGGAATTCCCCGAGTGAGGTCATCGATGACATCATATCGTTGGGGAACTCTGGGTACAGGCTCAGCATGACCACTGGGTCGCCCATCAGAGAGCCTGGGAGCGATAAAGAGAGACAGACAGAGAGAGAGAAGTGTTCAACAGCTTTTCTCCTCTTTCTCCATCTCTACATCTACTGTATCTTCTTTCTCACCATGTCCCACTATGTAAACATGGATTAAGGTAGTAGACTAGACTACTCATTGATCTCATATCAACACATCTACAACAGAGTACACCCACCCCCCCTCACCTGGCTTGGCAGAAGTCTGTGCTGCCTCTACTATAGCAGCAGGCTGATGGGTGTCTTGGTAATACAACAACAGCTCAACGTCCCGGTCAAACTGATGACCTGCAGCCAGACTGACCTGCAGTTAGAACAACATTCACATGAAGACAGAGCAGTCAGAGGGAATTATGAAGGATTCTGATGGTTCATGGTGCTAGTGAGAGTGCACACACACAGACATACTGCACACACAGACATTCGTACGTACAATGCCAGTCAAAAGTTTGGACACACCTACTCATTCAATGGGTTTTTCTTAATTTTTACATTCAAGAATAATAGTGAAGACATCAAAACTATGAAATAGCACATATGGAATCATGTATTAACCCCCCAAAAGTGTTAAACAAATCAAAATATATGTTATATTATACTTTCTTCAAAGTTGTCACCCTTTGCCTTAATGACAGCTTTGCACACTCTTGGCATTCTCTCAACCAGCTTCACCTGGAATGCTTTTCCAACAGTCTTGAAGGAGATCCCACAGATGCTGAGCACTTGTTGGCTGCTTTTCCTTCACTCACGCTTCACGCTTTTCCTTCACTCCTTCCAAACCATCTAAAATGGGTTGAGGTCGGGTGATTGCGGAGGCCAGGTCATCTGATGCAGCACTCAATCACTCTCCTTCTTGGTCAAATTGCCCTTACACAGCCTGGAGGTGTTGTCCTTTTGATAAACAAATAATAGTTCCACCAAGTGCAAACCAGATGGGATGGCGTATCGCTGTAGAATTCTGTGGTAGACCTGCTAGTTAATTGTGCCTTAAATTCTAAATAAATCACAGACAGTGTCACCAGCAAAGCATTCCCACACCATCACATCTCTTCCATGCTTCACAGTGGGAACCATATATGCAGAGATCATCCGTTCACCTATTTTGAATCTCATAAAGACATAGAGGTTGGAACTAAAAATCTCATATTTGGTGTCATCAGACCAAAGGACAGATTTCCACCGGTCTAATGTCCATTGCTCGTTTTTCTTGGCCCAAGCAAGTCTCTTTTTATTGTTGGTGTCCTTAGTAGTCGTTTCTTTACAGCAATTTGACCATGAAGGCCTGATTCACGCAGTCTCTTCTGAACAGTTGATGTTGAGATGTGTCTGTTACTTGAACTCTGAAGCATTTATTTGGACTGCAATTACTGAGGCTGGTAACTCTAATGAACTCATCGTCTGCAGCAGAGGTAACTCTGGGTCTTCCTTTCCTGTGGCTGTCCTCATGAGAGCCAGTTTCATTATAGAGCTTGATGGGTTTTGTGACTGCACTTGAAGAAACTTTAAAAGTTCTTGAAATGTTCCAGATTGACTGACCTTCATGTCTTAAAGTAATGGACTAATGTTTCTCTTTGCATATTTGAGCTGTTCTTGATATAATATGAACTTAGTATTTTACCAAATATGGATTTCTTCTGTATACCAGCCCTACCTAGTCACAACACAACTGATTGGCTCAAACACAGGAAAGAAAATCCACAAATGAACTTTTAACAATGCACATTTGATAATTGAAATGCATTCCACCTCATGAAGCTGGTTGAGAGAACGCCAAGTGTGCAAAGCTGTCATCAAGGCAAAGGGTGGCTACTTTGAAGAATCTCAAATATATTTTGATTTGGTTAAGATTTTTTGGGGTTACTACATGATTCCATACCATCTACTGCACCTTGCCTATGCCGCTTGGCTATATATAGTCAGAAGTTTACATAAACTAGTTTTAATGACTCAACCACTCCACAAATTTCTTGTTAACAAACTATAGTTTTTGCAAGTCGGTTAGGACATCTACTTTGTGCATGACAAGTAATTTTTCCAACAATTGTTTACAGACAGGTTATTTCACTGTATCACAATTCCAGTGGGTCAGAAGTTTACATACACTAAGTTGACTGTGCCTTTAAACAGCTTGGAAAATGGCTTTAAGAAGCTTCTGATAGGCTAACATTTGAGTCAATTGGAGGTGTACCTGTCAATGCATTCCAAGGCCACCCTTCAAACTCAGTGCCTCTTTGCTTGACTGTAACGGCTGTCGTGGGAAGAAGGTGAGGACCAAAGCGCATTCATCTTATTTAAAGAAAAAACTAAACACTCAATAACAAACAAAGAAACAACCGAAACAGTTCTGTCTGGTGCAGACACACAAAGACTGAAAATAACCACCCACAAAACACAATCGAAAACAGTCTACCTAAATATGGTTCTCAATCAGGGACAACGATTGACAGCTGCCTCTGATTGAGAACCATACCAGGCCAAACACAGAAATAGAAAATCATAGAAAAACTAACAACAACCCACCCAACTCATGCCCTGACCATACTAGAACAAAATACAAAACAAAGGAACTAAGGTCAGAACGTGACATTGACATCATGGGAAAATCAAAAGAAATCAGCAAAGAAAAATTGTAGCCCACAAGTCTGGTTCATTCTTGGGAGCAATTTCCAAAACGCCTGAAGGTACCACGTTCATCTGTACAAACAATAGTACGCATGTATAAACACATGTATAAACACCATGGGACCACGCAGCCGTCATACCGCTCAGGAAGGAGACACGTTCTGTCTCCTAGAGATGAACGTGCTTTGATGCGAAAAGTGCTCAACACCAGCTCTGTCAGGAGGAATGGGACAAAATTCACCCAACTTATTGTGGGATGCTTGTGGAAGGCTACCCAAGTTAAACAATTTAAAGGCAATGCTACCAAATACTAATTGAGTGTATGTAAACTTCTGACCCACTTGGAATGTGATGAAAGAAATAAAAGCTGAAATAAATCACTCTACTATTATTCTGATATTTCACATTCTTAAAATAAAGTGGTGATCCTAACTGACCTAAAACGGGGAATTTTTACTCTAATTAAATGTCAGGAATTGTGAAAAACAGAGTTTAAATGTATTTGGCTAAGGTGTATGTAAACTTCCAACTTCAACTGTACATATTCTCATTCACCCCTTTAGATTTGTGTGTATTAGGTAGTTGTTGGGGAATTGTTAGATTACTTGTTGTATAATTACTTCACTGCCGGAACTAGAAGCGCAAGCATTTCGCTACACTCGCATTAACAGGTGCTAACCATGTGTATGTGACCAATACAATTTGATTTGACTGTATATCAAATACACACACACACACATGCATATGAACACACACACACACACAAGGTACCGTGGCTTGGGTTTTCTCTGTGTTGAGGTAGTTGAGTGGGTCCAGGGAACAGTTGGACTCTATTCTACAGATGGGATGAGGGGACGACACATGGGCACTGAGGGACAGACTGTAAGGCACAGAACCAGCAGGCACCGAGGACACCAGGGCACTGCCACCACTACCCCTGTCTGACCCTTAGAGAGAGATGGGGTCAGGGAGGGAGGAGGAGGGAGAGACAGAAGAAAGAAGGATAGAGAGGAGAGAGAGACCCACAAATTAGCATGTTTTTGTTCTAGCCCAGCACTTCCACCTTTCAACTCAACAACACGTCAATCAGATGTGTTTAAGCTGGACTGGAACTAAAGCCTGCACCACTCCCTGTGGGTCTCCAAGAGCAGGACTGAAGACCACCACCCTATGGGACCAGCTGCTGGTTCCTGGTCGCACTGCTGCCCACAAGGTTTTACACTGCACTATGATGTATTAGTGGTTTGTGTCTCTCCATACAGGGGTCCATGTTCTTACCCTGGGGTTGATAGCGGGGGTTGAGCACAGCTGGAAGGCAGAGCCTTAGGCCATCGTCAGCCTGTACAGCCAGCTCTGTCACATAGTCCAGGCTGACAGAGGCCTTCTCCCCTGGAGGCAGACTACCTACACTCAGCTTGAACACATCCGGGCTCTCATCACTCTCCTCCAATAGGAAGGCCTGCTGGCCCGAGCTCAACAAATCATCATACTGCTCCCGCGCCTGAGAGGGGGACAGAGGAACACAAGGACGCATCATCAGCCTGAGACAATAGTGATATGAGAGCAGTCAAAAGGATAATACTGATTCTTGAAGCTCCGCAAGTCATAGACTGCTTGGTTAACAAATTGGGTATAGTTGCCCACAGTAAGACTTTACAACAAGTTGTTCTTAAACCTGTGTAGTAACTATGTAACTATGAATCCTGCAACAAATTAGACTTTTGTGGATCTGCATTGTTGCTTTTGTCTCATTGTTGACTTGTCATCTCCCCTCACCTTCTGTTTCTCCTGAACCTCAGCCACCACCTCAGTCTGTCCTATCTTGGCGCTGAACCTGCAGACAGCAGCCTCTCCTGGTAGAGGGAAAACAAAGATGGCCTCCAGAGGGCTCTCCTCCTGGTTCTGATACTGCAGAGTGGAGCTCACAGTGGCTACATGCCCCTGGACACTCACCTCCACACCAATACTCTTCAGAGGCACTGAGAGAGGGAGCGATGGATGGAGAGAAGATAAACAAGATACTGATGAGAGCTCATGCCTGGGAGAATGAAAATCCACACAGACATGGAAGTAAACAATCATTTCTGCTTTCAAACAGTACCTGGTTCATTCTTGACTGTTACCAATCCACAGCAGTTCACCATTTTGGCACCTGAATAGGGAAGTCAGGTGTGATATTATTGTCCTCTTAACTCGAATTAGGCACTGTTCACATCACTTCAATTAAGTTAATTGGCGTGTAACAATAAATCGTAATATGCCAAGCGTCTATGATAAATTGTTTTATAAAAGGCAGCCACAGAATGCAACTACTGACAGTAAGATAAGGGCCATTGGAGAGGTGTATCTAACCATGATGGTCATGCTCCATAACTGCTGGTTGCTGATAAATACATACACACACACATGCATATGAACACACACACACACAAGGTACCGTGGCGGCAGGGTAGCCTAGTGGTTAGAGAGTTGGACTAGGAACCAGAAGGTTTCAAACCCCTGAGCTGACAAGGTACTGTTGTTCTGCCCCTGAACAGGCAGTTAACCCACTGTTCCTAGGCCGTCATTGAAAATAATAATTTGTTCTTAACTGACTTGCCTGGTTAAATAAAGGTAAAATAAAATAAAGAATATTGCTTTGTCAGGTAATCCAGTATTGGTCTTCCCAGAACACATTTCCTCATACAACAGTTGCATTGTGTAAAAAGGACATAACCATGCCTGAATTTCTTGTGAACAATAAACAATGAAATGATCACAGCAGCTTGACACAATAATGTTAATTTCTGTCCAGTGTCCATCCTGTGTAACCTCTGGTTGAAGTAGTCATAGAGATCCTATTCAATTGTTCCATTTAGGTTCTCTCCCTGTTTCAGAAGTTTCATACTAATTACACGTTTATGGGCAAGGGGTGAATGTAGTTCTTCTACCGGCTGTATTTTTCTTGTTTTGCCCAGAGCATTAAAGTATAAGAATTTAAACTACCATCGGTTAGCAAAACATTGGCATGATAGACATGTCACAATTGTTGTCTCTTGCTGTAAGCACATTTGGTTTTGTCATGGCTGCTCGGGTTGGGGGCAACTGTAGCACAGTATTCAAATGATCCCGAGCCAAGCAGCCACATTATGAAAACAGTAAGTGATTTAAACTTTAAGATGGTATGAATTATACAAATAATAACTTTAAATAGCCTTCGGGTCCTGTGGAGTAGGTTACTGTACCACCAAGTACATGTTGCTCTGTCCAGAGTACCCCTGAAGTACTCGCTCATGTGCATGTAACCAGTTAGCCTACGGTCTCATGAGTCTTCTCAAGTACCCCCTATGGATAGGCCAAATACCCTCAGGGGTCCTAGTACCCCAGGTTGGGAAACACTACTGTAGACTGCCAAATAAATTGCAAACAGATATAATCTGGGAAGCATCAGATTACTCAAAATGTTTTGAGGAACAAAACAGCCATGCAGAAACAGGGGGTATAACTGTAAATATTGGTTACGAACATAACTCTCTCTTAACCTCTTAGAGCTACTACCCCCCTACTTTTTTCAATTTCCACCTGAAGACATTCCCCAAATCTAACTGCCTGTAGCTCTGGCCCAGAAGCAAGGATATGCATATTCTTGGTACCATTTGAAAGAAAACACTCTTGAAGTTTGTGTAACTGTGAATTGAATGTAGGAGAATTTAACACAATAGATCTGGTTTAGATAATACAATGAATAAAAACATATGTTTTTTTTTTTATTGTTGTATCATCATCTTTAAAATGAACAAGATAAAACAAACATTCAGATAGGATGATGGGGACAATTTCAGTGAAAAACATAAGAGGGCAACAGTACTTGTGCAAACTTTCAGAATGATAACTTCCAAAATGAGTGTGCTACATGACATTTATCAAGAAGTCACCCAGGAGTCCCACACAAGTAGCCCAAATGTACCCAAGTGGCCAAATTGGTGAAGGTATACATTTTGAAACAAATAACTATATACAAAATGCCAAAATGGTATTCTAACACACAACCCCCCAAAAAATGGAGAAAAAAACATGTGGGGAAAAAATATGAAGAAAAAAATACACTGCTCAAAAAAATAAAGGGAACACTAAAATAACACATCCTAGATCTGAATGAATGAAATATTCTTATTAAATACTTTTTTCTTTACATAGTTGAATGTGCTGACAACAAAATCACACAAAAATTATCAATGGAAATCAAATTTATCAACCCATGGAGGTCTGGATTTGGAGTCACACTCAAAATTAAAGTGGAAAACCACACTACAGGCTGATCCAACTTTGATGTAATGTCCTTAAAACAAGTCAAAATGAGGCTCATTAGTGTGTGTGGCCTCTACGTGCCTGTATGACCTCCCTACAACGCCTGGGCATGCTCCTGATGAGGTGGCGGATGGTCTCCTGAGGGATCTCCTCCCAGACCTGGACTAAAGCATCCGCCAACTCCTGGACAGTCTGTGGTGCAATGTGGCATTGGTGGATGGAGCGAGACATGATGTCCCAGATGTGCTCAATTGGATTCAGGTCTGGGGAACGGGCAGGCCAGTCCATAGCATCAATGCCTTCCTCTTGCAGGAACTGCTGACACACTCCAGCCACATGAGGTCTAGCATTGTCTTGCATTAGGAGGAACCCAGGGCAAACCGCACCAGCATATGGTCTCACAAGGGGTCTGAGGATCTCATCTCGGTACCTAATGGCAGTCAGGCTACCTCTGGCGAACATATGGAGGGCTGTGCGGCCCCCCAAAGAAATGCCACCCCACACCATGACTGACCCACCACCAAACCGGTCATGCTGGAGGATGTTGCAGGCAGCAGAACGTTCACCACAGCGTCTCCAGACTCTGTCACATGTGCTCAGTGTGAATCTGCTTTCATCTGTGAAGAGCACAGGGCGCCTGTGGCGAATTTGCCAATCTTGGTGTTCTCTGGCAAATGCCAAACGTCCTGCACAGTGTTGGGCTGTAAGCACAACCCCCACCTGTGGACTTCGGGCCCTCATACCACCCTCATGGAGTCTGTTTCTGACCATTTGAGCAGACACATGCACATTTGTGGACTGCTGGAGATCATTTTGCAGGGCTCTGGCAGTGCTCCTCCTGCTCCTCCTTGCACAAAGGCAGAGGTAGCGGTCCTGCTGCTGGGTTGTTGCCCTCCTACGGCCTCCTCCACGTCTCCTGATGTACTGGCCTGTCTCCTGGTAGCGCCTCCATGCTCTGGACACTACGCTGACAGACACAGCAAACCTTCTTGCCACAGCTCGCATTGATGTGCCATCCTGGATGAGCTGCACTATCTGAGCCACTTGTGTGGGTTGTAGACTCCGTCTCATGCTACCACTAGCGTGAAAGCACCGCCAGCATTCAAAAGTGACCAAAACATTAGCCAGGAAGCATAGGAACTGAGAAGTGGTCTGTGGTTACCACCTGCAGGACCACTCCTTTATTGGGGGTGTCTTGCTAATTGCCTATAATTTCCACCTGTTGTCTACTCCATTTGCACAACAGCATGTGACATTTATTGTCAATCAGTGTTGCTTCCTAAGTGGACAGTTTGATTTCACAGAAGTGTGATTGACTTGGAGTTACATTGTGTTGTTTAAGTGTTCCCTTTATTTTTTTGAGCAGTGTATATACACATTTACAAAATAACATGGGTAACTATTTACACACTTCCAATATTTGGAAGACCCTCAGTCCTCTATCAAATCAAATGTATTTATATAGCCCTTCGTACATCAGCTAATATCTCAAAGTGCTGTACAGAAACCCAGCCTAAAACCCCAGACAGCAAGCAATGCAGGTGTAGAAGCACAGTGGCTAGGAAAAACTCCCTAGAAAGAACAAAACATAGGAAGAAACCTAGAGGAACCAGGCTATGAGGGGTGGCCAGTCCTTTTCTGGCTGTTCCGGGTGGAGATTATAACAGAACATGGCCGAGATTTTCAAACGTTCATAGATGACCAGTCAAATAATAATAATCACAGTAGTTGTAGAGAATGCAACAGGACAGCACCTCAAGAGTAAATATGAACAGTTTAGGGTTCCATAGCCGCAGGCAGAACAGTTGAAACTGGAACAGCAGCAAGGCCATGTGGACTGGGGACAGCAAGGAGTCATCATGCCAGGTAGTCCTGATGCATGGTCCTAGGGCTCAGGTCCTAAGAGAGAGAGAATTAGAGAGAGCATACTTAAATTCACACAGGACACCGGATAAAACAGAAGTACTCCAGATATAACAAACTGACCCTAGCCCCCCTGACAAACTAGTGCAGCATAAATACTGGAGGCTGAGACACAAGGGATCAGGAGACAATGTGGCCCCATCCGATGAGACCCCTGGACAGGGCCAAACAGGAAGGATATATCACCCACTTTGCCAAAGCTCTACACAATATTGTGCTGCTGAGGTATAATAAACAGATATCGATATATATAGATATGAGTACAGGGAACATAAGGTTGAATATATTATTATAGACATGCTACATATACTGTCTCTTATATTATGACATTTCAGCTAGATCTACTGTCTCTATTATATTATGACAGATCAGCTAGATCTACTGTCTTTATTATATTACAACAGACTACAGTATCTACTGTCTCCATTTCACTTTGGCCATTGTTGTGGGCCTGTCCTCCCCTCAACAGCCTCAAATAGGCTATTTCATGTCACAAATAATATTTTATATTATTAATTTCAAACAACGGCATTAGAAGAACTTACCAGACCAAAACGGTGACATTGTTCCTCTTCTGCAGGCACGTTACAGATTATACACAGTGGCTACAACGGTGTCCTCTCAGTTCAAAAAATATTCCTCCACTTGGGAATCGCTAAATGAATCGTCCTACAACAATCTCTGTCTCACTTTTCCAATCAATTTCTTCTAAAATTGTGTGTACATCTGTATATCTAGACTTAGATTTAGCTTTCCCTGACTTAGTCGCCATACTGATTGATATATAAACAGCTGGATCTGTGCGTTTACCAAAACAACGCTGTGCGTAAAATGCGTGCGTAAAATGCGTAGCTCCTTCCGGAATAAAACTTCAATAGCGAATGACTCTCTTTACGCTGGAGTTTACTACATGGGACTACCTCATGAAGCTGGTTGAGAGAATGCCAAGAGTGTGCAAAGCTGTCATTAAGGCAAAGGGTGGCTACTATGAAGAATCTAAAGTATATTTTGATTTGTTTAACACTTTGTTTACTACTTGATTCCACATGTGTTATTTAATAGTTTTGATGTCTTCACTCTTATTCTAAAATGTAGAAAATAGTAAAAATAAAGAAACCCTTGGGGTTTAGGGTTTGGCCAGGGGTAGGCCGTCACAGTAAATAAGAATTTGTTCTTAACTGACTTGCCTAGTTAAATAAAGGTTAAATATTGTTTTTAATCTAAAAAAAATGCTAGAATGTGGTAATCCCACTAGTTCGTGCTTGGCTCGGCCCACCTCGTCCGGACTCCGGACTCTTTAATAACAAAACGCCCCATCCAGAAGACGCCGCCTTCCAATGACTTACGTGTAATGTAATGGAACTTCATGATCAATGTCTTGTCACACCCTGACTGCGCCTATTCTAGCAAGCTAAACCTCCATAAAATAAGGACAATGCGATACTGTATGTTGATATCGAATGGCTATTTATAACGTATATTGGCCACCAACAATAATAAGCAAAGTAGGCTAAGGGCCATTTCAGTGATGTCTGATAACTTTTTCATTTTTTTTACAACTCAACGCTGTCACATAATACGCTAGTCATCCCCAAACGAAGCTGCTCTGTAACGTATTACCTTGAAATGTGTGATAGGCTGGTTTTCAATGATTGCGTTTTACTGGTCCTCGTGATAAAATCCCTCCGTTTCTACTTTCGTTTAGAAATAATATATGAAGAGGCTACTTCGTCCTGGTTTATAAAGGCAAACGCCAATAGTAATCGTTGTGCATTCAACCCATTGGCCAGTGTTCATTGTCACGCCTACTATCTTATTTGCTATTGGTGATCTGACAGTGTGAACGATATTACAGTTTTTCTCAGTCGCTTTGGTGCATTTCTTAGATCAAAAGTGCAATTCTTGATACTACTTGTACAAATTCCAAATCATCTAGTCACTTGTGCACATCATTAAAGCAATTTCTTATTCCTTTGAACAAATTGCAATTGATAATGTACAAGTGCCAGCTTTTTTTCCACATTATCAATTGCTCATGTCATGTTGATCAAAATATAGTCGATGGTTCTCTGTTGAATAGTCTTACCCCTGAAAACATCTAGGCATTAGTTCCTTGCATAAGCCATTACATGCTAAATTGTTGAACTATTTGTCATAAACTGTCAAGCATAGTTTTACACATTTCTATTAGACCGTTTGTACAAAAACGTGAATTGATGAATCGTGCAGGTGAAATTGACCCTCACTCATGAAGGACTGTAAAGTGTTAGTTCAACCAACAACCAACCAGTTGTCTAAATTGCTCAAAGGTGCATCTCATGAAGAATCAATTGGCAAGCATATATAGACAGACCACAACACAGAGTTGCAATTTTCCAATAATGGATGGACCAGAAAACGAACAGGGTCAACAGCCAAGAGGAGGAAGAAGGGGAGCAAGGATGCGTGGTGGAAGGCAAAACAGAGGAAGAGGCAGAAGAGGACATAGGCGCATATCTGATGACATAAGGGCCACTATTGTAGACCATGTTGTCAATCATGGCCTTACAATGGCTGAGGCGGGTCAAAGGGTGCAGACGAATATTGGGAGATCAACCGTGTCCTCAATAGTTCAAACGTTTCGAAGAGAGAACAGGTATGTCCACCAATGTACAGTGCACTGTTACTGTATATAAGCAGTATACAGTATACTTCCTACAATGCTTCATATTACAGTAGTCCACTTGTATTTCACAGCATACAGAAATATACAGATATATATATATATACAGATACATACTGCACCCACCTGTATGTTTTACAGTAAAATGTGTGTTCACATAGTTTTTGTCTATGTGAAAGTGTGCCATGCATCACTGCATTTTTCCCCACATAGGACTGCAAGATTACCTCAAACCGGTGGCAGAGGATGCCTTTTCACACCTCAACAGGAGACTATTTGCACTATGGTCCGAGCAAACAATGCCATGAGACACAGGGAAATACAAAGGACCATTATAGAAGACAACGATGTCTTTGAAAACATCCATACGGTTAGCATCTCAACCATCGACAGGGTGCTGCATAGAAACCAGATGAGTATGAAACAGCTGTACCGCGCAGCCAGTTTGGGTTCCGTGTACCATTCCAAAGGAATGAGGACAGAGTTAAGGAGCTACGGTACCAGTATGTACAGGTAAAACATATAGTGATACATAGTACAGTAAGCATAAACTGCACACATGTGGAAGGAACATGCAATATATGTACATTTTATGCCACTCTTCCTTACCAAAACAAATTCAACTGTGTGTTCTGGGATATAGCGTATAATGGAGTTGGAATCAAGTGAATCCTCTCACAACTTTGTATACGTGGATGAGGCTGGCTTCAACCTGACCAAATGCAGAAGGCGGGGTCGGAACATCATTGATCACAGAGCTATGGTGGATTTGCCAGGCCAACGGGGAGGAAAAATCACCATGTGCTGCTATTTCGGAGCATGGTGTCCTAACCCATATCCCCCGTATAGGGCCATACAACACCCAGCATCTACTCAACTTTTTAGAGACTCTCTACAGGGCTCTCATCCCTGATGATGAGAGGGGTCTGTTTAGAGAGGATTTGCCAAAGTATGTGGTCATTTGTGATAATGTGAGTTTCCATCAATCAAACATCATAAGGTAATGGTTTGTGACCCACCCGAGGATGCTCATAGAATTCCTCCCACCTTATTCACCATTCCTTAACCCAATTGAGGAGTTCTTTTCAGCATGGAGGTGGAAGGTGTACGATCGTCAGCCACACACACAGATGACCCTGCTGGCTGCAATGGATGCAGCATGTGAGGACATCACAGTAGACGCCTGCAGAGGATGGATAAGGCATTCCAAAAGATTCTTTCCACATTGCATTGGAAGGGAAAATATCCGGTGTGATGTGGATGAGAATATGTGGGCCGACAGACAGGAACGTCTGGACGTGTAGAGACAGCACAACAGTGCTGCGGGCAAAGTTGTGCCTTAGGGGTGGTTTCCTGTGTTTCTTTCTAATTTAGTTTTTTTTTCCTTTGTGCCCCTTGGGTTGTCCAGTCTCTTTCAATCAATAACCCACATACAGTACTATGTAAATAGTATTGTTGAAATTGATATATGCCATAGAAGTGCAGCCTTGTGCATTTTCAATACAGTAACTGTCATCCAAACTGTAGCTTAAGTTTACATCAGGTAATACTGTCAAAGTACACAGTTACATTGACAACATGCCTAAACATTGTGACGACCTTGTTCGTGAACAATGACTAAATGACATATCATTCTGATGACACTGACATGATCATTGGCATGAATATTTACTTTTGAGAGATGTACTAAGGATTTTTAGTGACTGACTAGCTTTAGAAACATATCTATTGTATATTGCAGTTTGTACAAATTGTTCTGAGAAATGCACTTATTTTGCACATGTTAGGAATGATGTGAGAAATGCACCAAAGCGACTGAGAACTGTAACATCGGGGAAGTTTCCCTGCATCTCCAGGGGGGTTCAGGGGCCTAAATAAAACATCCAGAGTGTCATTGTGTGTGTGTGTGTGTTGACAGGGGCTGTTGCCTGGGTGGCAGGAGCAGACTGACTAACCACTGCAGGAATGACTGTCAGCAGGCTATATTTAGAGTCTACAACACAGAGCCAATTAAAGTCCTGAAGTAGAAGTAAATAAACTACACAAGAAGATGCTGTGTGTGATCAATTAAATATTCTGTGAGTTGGGACCGCAAGCATGACCCAGACGGACACATAGACGGGTGGTCTGAGGATATCCAGTCTGTCCGCTGGGTAGCCAACATAGTATGTCTCTGTGAATAATTCTGCCTTCAATTATCATAACACACTGACCTATATTCAACGTGGTCTTCTAGCCTCTACTCTTCTTCATCAGGAGTTACCGAACACTACTGGAGAGCTATTGGAGGTGCAGGTTTCTGTTCCAGCCCAGCTAACACCCCTTACTCATTTAATCAAGGTCCTGATGAGAGGATGATGTGTAGGACTTATTAACCGGGTGTGTTATAGCAAGGCTGGAACAAAAGCCTGTACACCCAGTGGCTCTCCAGGAGGGGTTGGCTACTCCTGATCTAGGTTCCATGAAGAAGGAACAGAGGTTGGTGTCATTAATAAAATAGATGAAATGACCAATCAACATGTAGAATATCATTGATTTTATAGGACAGTGGTAAAATATGAGGAAATGCATGAATATAGACAGTGTTACATGATCACACAGTAAAGGCAATCGGAAAGGCACTCATCTAGCTTTCCATTTTACCAAGCATTTTGGATAGTGATGACAAGTACAGTTAACACATTGTTTCCAGTAGCCTATTGAATTGATAACCAAAGCAAAGTCTAACAAGTATAGCTGTATATGTGATTCATGTTGATATGTTAATAACAACCAATACATTGAGATACATAAGTGCCCCTACATTAAATGACAGTAGGCTAATATAGGTGAGAGGTTGATAATTAGGCTTGTTCAGACCAGGACAGTAGCTAGTTCCACCATGTTGCTTTGAGGAGGGGACCAGGAGCAGGTTGGGTTGTGCGTATATCTGACCCCAGGCAGAGTAGCAGGAGTGTGGGGGACAGAGAGAGGACAGGCAGTGTGAACCTCTCAGAGCCCCAATGTGTCTTTCTGCACCTGGCAACCCAGAAGGGTGTTTCCAGCCTGGACACACTCGGACACACTGGCCGCTGAAACACACATCACCAGGACAGATATCACTATATTGTGGAATCATGGGGACAAGGGTGGGCAAAATGTATCCTCAAACACTTGTTAGAAGACAAAATACCACCAACATTGTATTGTGAATGATTATACTCAAAATACAAATATTTGTCATTTAAGTAATACAGTGGATCCCAACCAGGAAATTGCTTTCACCGAAACTATTTATTTCCAATCAGGTTAGATGAAGGCCAAAATTTTAGATGCCAGGACTATGAGAGTGAGCTATAGCTACCTTTCTGAGCCTGGATCCATGATACTGCCTTCATGGCCAGAAACTGCCACTCCTCCTGAGCCTCCATCTTGAACCCATAGAGCCATACCAGGGCTAGAACCGTGGCCCACACCTCCTGGTCCACCTGAGAGAGAGAGAAAGGGACAGAAAGACAGACGGGGAGGAAGGGAGGGAGGGAGGGAGAGAGAGACAGACAGACAGACAGACAGACAGACAGACAGACAGACAGACAGACAGACAGACAGACAGACAGACAGACAGACAGACAGACAGACAGACAGACAGACAGACAGACAGACAGACAGACAGACAGACAGACAGACAGAAAAAGAGAGTAAGGGAAAGAGAAAGAGAGATGATGAGAAAGAGAGGAAACAGGCAGAAGATAAGGATACTGAGACATGGGAATCATGGTGAGATTCAGTTCAATGGTCATCATGCCGTTGTCCAGAGATGATGGTCATTCTTCAGAATATATGTGCAGATAGTCTGTGTGAGTGCAGAGTCTTGCAGCACGCTCATATTGCTGAGTCTCAGTTTATTTCTGTGGACCTACCGGTGCAGGCTTTGGCTTGGCCACTTCCTCCTCAGTCTTCCCCAGTACCTCAGCCAACGCTGCCTCCAGGACCCAGGAACCAGAGGCCTTCTGGAGGGAGATCAGCTGGAGGAGAGGGTCCTTCACAGGATTAGAGGATGTGGCTGGACAGTCTAAGTCTGATGGGACAGGACAACAAATAGTCAGAACGGTGACAACTGACCAAAACGTTTTTTATCTAATACCTAAACATTATAGCACCAGTGGCTAACTGGGTCACCCAAACCCAAACCCTAAAAACAGTGGTAAAGTCCTTGTACTGGGCTTGAGTAATACAATCACAATAAATGGATACGCTTTGGGGAGTATCAAACTGTGTTACCTGTTATTCACATGGGAATTGTACTTGAAATGAGGTTAACACAGATATTAACCCTTTGCAAGAGTCTTGGTCACAGTCTAATAATTCAGGTCTCCAAACCAGAAAACTAATGTAAATGGGTAATGTTTGTTTTGTACATTCCCATCCACAAAAAAAGTCTATCAATAGCAGATCATAATTCAATATTACAATTCAATACCCAAAATAATTCAATATTTACAATGTTCTTTCCAACATTTCTGTAAAAGCCATGATGTGAAAAGGAAAAAAATATATAAAATGTGTATTGTCAATTCCGGATATTGTCAAATGTAATTATTATTTGAATTGAACCTGAAATGAATAAAGACATGTAGTTTCATGAAAACATGCAGCCTTTAAACATGAACCCATCAGATCACAATCTAAATACAAATGAACAGGGATCGTATTAACAGGGTTCAGTCAAAATATGATTAACTCATAATAGTGATAGGAAGCATATTGAAATAGAGGCATGAGCATGAGTCATGCAATTTGTTTCATAACCAAATAGACTGAGTGCTGACCAGTGCTTCGACGCTCAGATCTTGGACTCCTTCTCATTTTGCCCTTCATCTTGATCTTTTTAATATTTGGCCTTGATCCTTTTAATAATCTTTGACCTTGACCTTGATCAGCTTGGACATCGAAATTCATAGACATGTTCAAAGTCGCACCACACTCCGTCCTCCTGGACATGGAGGTTTTAAACAATGCTGAGAAATAAACACACAGGTCACTGGGTTACAAACAAAGGAAAACACACAGAACACATTAATAACTAAACACTGAGGCTTACATGTGCAGAGGGCACAGTTTGTGACACTGCAGCTCGGGTTACCACTTATTTATTTGGGGCAGCAGGGAACCTAGTGGTTAGAGCGTAAACGAAAGGTTGCTAGATCGAATCCCCGAGCTGACAAGGTAAAAATCTGTCGTTCTGCCCCTGAACAAGGCAGTTAACCCACTGTTCCTAGGCCTTCATTGTAAATAAGAATTTGTTCTTAACTGACTTGCCTATTTAAATTAAATGTAAAAAATGTTATACATATATTTTGTGCTGTTTACACAATATCTGCATAAAATCATTTCCTTACACCGACGTTGTTGTTTCACAGACACAGACACACTTGGCGTGGGGACTTGTCTGAGTAGCATTGGTCCTTGCACAGCCTCTCCATCTACTTTGTGGACAGCGATGAAGGCAGTAAAGACACTGCTCACTCCTGATTGGACGCTGAGCTCTACCACCTTCTCTTGCACTCCCTTCTTCTTCCCATCCCCCTGTCTCTCTTCCATCTCCAGGGAGCGGATCAGGGTTCGAGCCCCCAGCCTGTGGACGGTCAGTCTGGAGAGGAGGGATGGAGAGATTAAGATGGTGGAGTGGGGGAGAGGAGGGATAGAGAGATTAAGATGTTGGAGTGGGGGAGAGAAGGGATAGAGAGATTAAGATGGTGGAGTGGGGGAGAGAAGGGATAGAGAGATTAAGATGGTGGAGTGGGGGAGAGGAGGGATAGAGAGATTAAGATGGTGGAGTGGGGGAGAGGAGGGATCGAGAGATTAAGATGGTGGAGTGGGGGAGAGGAGGGATAGAGAGATTAAGATGGTGGAGTGGGGGAGAGGAGGGATAGAGAGATTAAGATGTTGGAGTGGGGGAGAGAAGGGATAGAGAGATTAAGATGGTGGAGTGGGGGAGAGGAGGGATAGAGAGATTAAGATGGTGGAGTGGGGGAGAGGAGGGATAGAGAGATTAAGATGGTGGAGTGGGGGAGAGGAGGGATAGAGAGATTAAGATGGTGGAGTGGGGGAGAGGAGGGATAGAGAGATTAAGATGGTGGAGTGGGGGAGAGGAGGGATAGAGAGATTAAGATGGTGGAGTGGGGGAGAGGAGGGATAGAGAGATTAAGATGGTGGAGTGGGGGAGAGGAGGGATAGAGAGATTAAGATGGTGGAGTGGGGGAGAGGAGGGATAGAGAGATTAAGATGTTGGAGTGGGGGAGAGGAGGGATAGAGAGATTAAGATGGTGGAGTGGGGGAGAGGAGGGATAGAGAGATTAAGATGGTGGAGTGGGGGAGAGGAGGGATAGAGAGATTAAGATGGTGGAGTGGGGGAGAGGAGGGATAGAGAGATTAAGATGGTGGAGTGGGGGAGAGGAGGGATAGAGAGATTAAGATGGTGGAGTGGGGGAGATGAGGGATAGAGAGATTAAGAGGGGAGGATTGATGATGGGATGGGGGTACCTACTAAATGTATCAAATCATACAACATAGATGAAATGCATTAGTAGTGCTGGCACTGTTTCTGTTAATGGAGCGTCATGGCAGTCTTGTCTGTAAGTGGTGGCACATTCCCTTAATGTATCTGACCAAGGCCTGCACACCGTAAACAGTAAAAACAGTGCTGTTTTTACCCAGTGTCTTCTGCAGGCTTGAGACTGAAGCTCAGCTGGTTCTCAACAGGCTGCTCAGCCAGGCTGTACTTCACTGTCACTGAGCCCTCTGTGTCCCCTGAGCTCTGAGATAAGGAGATAGGGAAAGAGAAAGACAGAGAGACAGAACGATATAGAGAGAAAACAAGGAAATATGGGGTTGAGTGAAACACGTGGACCTTGACCAAACAAATAGTTATGACCTTTCCAGTGCCCTTTGAACATTGACATACTGTATGTTAAACAATATCAACACTCATAACAGGAGAAGGCAGAGCCCTAACCTTCCCAGTGAGCTGGGCATACAGCAGTGCCCTTTGACCCTGGAAGAGCACTCTGATTGGTGGAGACAGAGGGGTGACAGACACCCCCTTTGGGACATTCCACTTGACTGAGATGTCCACTACAGCCGGCTGCAGGGCAAACCGGAGGGACTGCATCACCTGAGGGAGGGAGGGAAGAGGGAGAGAGAAGAAGCGGTAGTGAAAACACATTTCTAATCAATACAACCCTCTTTACGTATGCACACAAACACTTTCCCACCCTCTTACCCTCTCACTCTCTTACTTTGGGCTGCATCCTGTCCTGTCCTGTGATAAACTGTGCGTGCCCTCCGCCCTGCTTGGCCACCCCAAAGATGAGAGCAGAGCTGGCCCCCTCTCCAATCCCAAAGGAGAAGCACCTGGCAGGGACACACCCAGGGAAACAGTATTATTGTTGTTGTCAAATACCAAAATAAGGCTATCAAACAAATCCCTGGTATCGTTTTCTTGTGCTTGTGGGCTGACTGAATTAAAACATAACTGTTCAGTAAGAATCATCAATACAGAAGCTTTTAAGTTCTCACAGGGGTGAAAAACCCCAAACCTAAAATCTCCCAAACTGCTGCCCATAACCAGGTTGGATAGGTTTACATTAGATTAAATTTAACAATTAATCTTTTGAGTCAAAAAGACCAGTGGTTAGAACCTTGTAGACAAAGATGGCTTTACTTTCCAGACAGGTGCAATGGCCTCTGTAACAAACTCTATTGAAACCCTTTAGAGTTCCCAATGTTTGAAAATATTTTCACATGACCATCCCCTTTTATATTTTTCCACATGTACACATATTCGGTATTAATGCAAAAATAATGATTTCCACCACAAATACCAGTAGCGACCCTGTGTTTATAAATGTGGATATCATCTTTACCACTGCAGCATGTTTTGTGGCACAGTGGATGCCACCCAGGGCTACGGGCCAGAAAGGTGAGCTGCGCTCCCTCTCCCTGCCCGTCTCATTACACTACGATCAGAGCCGGTTGTAGACAATGATCAGCAAGAGGAAATCTGATTTTCGCGTGCAGCTTGGAAGGGACATTGCTCACTACCCTCCCGTGCACCCAATAAAAACACCACAACCCTCCCCTACGCCCAATAAAAACACCACTACCTCCCCTGCACCCAATAAAAACACCACTACCCTCCCCTACGCCCAATAAAAACACCACAACCCTCCCCTGTGCCCAATAAAAACACCACAACCCTCCCCTGCGCCCAATAAAAACACCACAATCCTCCCCTGCGCCCAATAAAAACACCACAACCCTCCCCTACGCCCAATAAAAACACCACTACCCTCCCCTATTGTGGACAACTCCCCCATAACAGTAATTTTAGAACTGTCCCGTACCTTTCAGGTGGGAGGTAACAGAGTTATTTAAAGCAGGGCTCCCATAGCTAGGTAATGATAGGGGAAACAGTGATTGTGGGCCCACCTGTGAGAGCCGGCATTTGCCTTCACCAGATCCAGCACTTCCTTGGTGTTCCCCACCTCACCGTCAGTGAACAAGAAGAGCTGAGGACAACAGAGAGGGTATGTTCATCATGTGTTAATGTTAAATAAGGTACATGCAGCCCCTGGGGCATCAGGTAGCCTAGTGGTCAGAGCATTGGGTCAGTAACCGAAAGGTTTCTGGATCGAATCCCTGACCTGACAAGGTAAAAATCAGTCGTTCTGCTCTTGAACAACCACAGTTCCCTGGTAGGCTGTCATTGTAAATGAGATGGTGTTCTTAACTGACTTGCCTAGTTAAATAGAAGGTTAACAATAATTTTTTAAACATGCAGCCCTGAAGTATACAGAGAGAGTTTCCTCAGTAACCAAAAACACAGGTCTATTTGCTGTCCCGGTAAGAAAGGCATGGTAATATAAATACCACACACTCAAAAGATACTGTTTGGTTGGATGTAACTAAACATGCCATTGTAGTGGAGTGCATGAGTAGCGGATATGAGTCAGTCATGGTCATGTGATGAGGTAGCCCCGCCTGCGAACTTAAAAAAAAAAAAAAACCTGTGTGTGTGCTCCCTCTTGGTCTAAGACCTTGGTTGCCCCCGTGGGAGACACGTGTTACATTGGTGCCCAACGTGGGGCAAGTATGGGTAGCTGCAGCCCAATATGACAACCAGGGTATGGGCGAGTGGGTGTTTTGAGAGAGGATGTATGGAAACCGAATCAGCTAATTGGGCAGATTTGCTTCCACTTGAGATAGTTTTGCATGGCTGATTGGGATACGAGTAGTAAGCCTGCAATTAGTGCTCCTGTGTTGTGCCTGCCGACTTGGAAGTGATTCCTGTTGTGTATCACGTTCGGCAGTAGCTACGTGGCCATTTCGTTTTGCTTACATTATTTTATTTAAAGTAAGAAAAGCAACATAAACAATAAATAACTAATATTGATAACCATTTACACTACCGGTCAAAAGTTTTAGAACACTTACTCATTCAAGGGTTTTTCTTTGTTTTTACTATTTTCTACGTGGTAGAATAATAGTGAATACATCAAAACTATGAAAAAAACACATGGAATTCTGTAGTGTTTTATATTTTAGATTCTTCAAAGTAGCCACCCTTTGCCTAATTGACAGCTTTGCACACGCTTGGCATTCTCTCAAACGGCTTCACCTGGAATGCTTTTCCAACAGTCTTGAAGGGGTTCCCACATATGCTGATGGAACGGTCGTCGGTGGAAGAAGGTGAGGACCAAAGCACAGCGTGGTACCTGTTCATGTTATTTATTTAAAACTGAACAACCTCTAACAAAAAGCACAACCTAAACAGCTCCGTCAGGTGCAACACACACTTAACAGAAAGTATAATCACGCACAACTCAAGGGTGAAAACAGGCTTCCCAAGTATGGTTCTCAATCAGGGACAATGATTGACAGCTGCCTCTGATTGAGAACAATACCAGGCCAAACACAGAAATACCAAATCATAGAAAAAATAATATAGACTGCCCACCCAACTCACGCCCTGACCAGACTAAAACAAAGACATCACAAAGGAACTAAGGTCAGAACGTGACAGCTGAGCACTTGTTGGCTGCTTTTCCTTCCCTCTGCAGGCCGACTCATCCCAAACCATCTCAATTGGGTTGAGGTTGGGTGATTGTGGAGGCCAGGTCATCTGATGCAGTACCCCATCACTCTCCTTCTTGGTCAAATAGCCCTTACAGAGCTTGGAGATGTGTTGGGTCATTGTCCTGGTTAAGTGTGCCTTGAACTCTAAATAAAATCACTGACAGTGTCACCAGCAAATCACCCCCACACCTCCTGCATGCGTCACGGTGGGAACTACACATGCAGAGATCATCCATTCACCTACTCTGCATCTCACAAAGACACGGCAGTTGCAACCCAAAATCTCTAATTTGACAGGTTTTGCTGGCATGAGGTGGAGTATATAATGATAAGCAGTAGACCACACTATCAACCTAGAGGGTTATCTGTATTTCTCGTAGCTGTCTACATACCACCACAGACCGATGCTGACAATAAGACTGCCCTCAATGAGCTATATTTAGCCATAAGCAAAAAGGAAAACACTAATCCAGAGGCGGCACTCCTAGTGGCAGAGGACTTTTTTGCAGGGAAACTTAAATCCGTTTTACCAAATTTCTATCAGCATGTTAAATGTGCAACCAACCACCTTTCCTCCACACACAGAAGCGTATCAAAGCTCTCCCTCGCCCTCTTTTTGGCAAATCTGACCATAATTCTATCCTCCTGATTCTTGCTTCAAAGCTAAAATTTAAGCAGGAAGCACCAGTGACTTGGTCAATAAAAAAGTGGTCAGATGAAGCAGATACTAAGCTACAGGACTGTTTTGCTAGCACAGACTGGAATATGTTCCGGGATTCTTCCGATGGCATCGAGGAGTATACCACATCAGTCAATGGCTTCATCAATAAGTGCATCAATGATGCCTCCCCCACAACAGTGACCATACGTCTTCACTGACATTTTCAACCTCTCCCTGTCCAGGCCACCATAGTCCCTGTGCCCAAGAACACTAAGGTAACCTGCCTAAATGACTACCGACCCGTAGCACTCACCTCTGTAGCCATGAAGTGCTTTGAAAGCTGGTCATGGCTCACATCAACACCATTATCCCAGAAACCATAGACCCACTCCCATTTGGAAACCGCCCTATCAGATCCACAGATGATGTAATCTCTATTGCACTCCACACTTCACCACCTAGGCAAAAGGAACACCTATGTGAGAATGCTATTAATTGACTACAGCTCAGCGTTCAACACTCAAAGCTCATCAATAAGCTAAAGATCCTGGGACTAAACACCTCCCTCTGCAACTGGATCCTGGACTTCCTGACAGGCCACCCACAGGTAGTAAAAGTAGGTAACAACGCTGATCCTCAACACAGGGGTCCCTCAGGGGTGCGTACTCAGTCCCCTCCTGTACTCCCTGTAAACGCATGACTGCACGGCCAGGTACGACTCCAACACAAGAGTGATCACTGACAATGACGAGACAGCCTATAGGGAGGAGATCAGAGACCTGGCCGTGTGGTGCCAGGACCACAACTTCTCCCTCAATGTGATGAAGTCAAAGGAGATGATTGTGGACTACAGGAAAAGGAGGACCGAACAATCATTCTCATCGATGGGGTTGCATTGGAGCAGGTTGAGAGCTTCAAGTTCCTTGGTGTCCACATCAACAGCCTAACATGGTCCAACCAGAACAAGACAGTCGTGAAGAGGGCATGACAAAACCCTATTCCCCAGGAGACTGAAAAGATTTGGCATGGCTTCTCAGATCCTCAAAATGTTCTACAGCTGCACCCTACGACCGCAATGCACTACAGACGGCAGTGCATATGGCCCTGTACATCACTGGGGCCAAGCTTCCTGCCATCCAGGATCTCTATACCAGGCGGTGTCAGAGGAAGACACTAAAAATTGTCAAAGACTCCAGTCACCCTAGTCATAGACTGTTCTCTCTGCTACTGCATGGCAAGCGCTACCGGGGCGCCAAGTCTAGGTCCAAGAGGCTTCTAAACAGCTTCTACCTCCAAGCCTTCTACCTCCAAGATTATTTGCATTGCCCACCCCCTCTTATACGCCGCTCCTACACTCTGTTATTATCTATGCATTGTCTCTTTAATAACTCTAGCTACATGTTACCTCAATTATCTCGACTAACCGGTGCCCCCGCACATTGACTCTGTATCGGGACCCCCTGTATATAGTCTTGCTATTGTTATTTTACTGCTGCTCTTTAATTACTTGTTCCATTTATTTCTTATTCACATTTTTTTAACTGCATTGTTGGTTAGGGGCTTGAAAGTAAGTATTTCACCTGATGTATTCGGCGCATGTGACTAATACAATTGTTTGATTTCCACCGGTCTAATGTCCATTGCTCGTGTTTCTTGGCCCAATAAAGTATCTTCCTATTGGTGTCCTTTAGTTGGGGTTTCCTTGCAGCAATTTGACCATGAAGTCCTGATTCACGCAGTCTCCTCTGAACAGTTGATGCTAAGATGTGTCTGTTACTTGAACTCTGTGAAGCATTTATTTGGGATGCAATTTCTGAGGTTGGTAACTCCAATGAACTTATCCTCTGCAGCAGAGGAAACTCTGGGTCTTCCTTTCCTGTGTTGGTCCTCATGAGAGCCAGTTTCATCATAGCGCTTGATGGTTTTTGCGACTGCACTTGAAGAAACTTTCAAAGTTTTTGACATTTTCTGGATTGACTGACCTTCATGTCTTAAAGTAATGATGGACTGTAGTTTGTCTTTGTTTATTTGAGCTGTTATTGCCATAATATGAACCAAATAGGGATTTCTTCTGTATACCACCCCTACCATGTCACAACAACTGATTGTCTCAAACACATTAAGGACAGAAATTACACAAATTGACTTTTAACAAGGCATATCTGTTACTTGAAATGCATTCCATGTGACTACCTCATGATGCTAGTTGAGAAAATGCCAAGAGGGTGCAAAGCAGTAATCAAGGCAAAGGGTGGCTACTTTAAAGATTTTACTTTGTTTGTTCCGGCACCTATCTGCCCAGATCCGGTACCTCTCACAGCATGATTTATTAATTATTTCACTGTTCACACTGTAGACATTCTAATAAAAGCAGTCAGCATTAAATCAAGTTGTCTCCTTGTTATTCCTCCCGCCCCCCAGAAAGACCATCATGTAAAAGCGCAGTGATCTTTCTATGTAATCATCCTATCCTGCCACACTGATTCCAGACCTGCTCTCTTTCATTGTACATAGAGGTTATGGGGAGGACCAGTGGGGTAAGTAACTGATCTTGACACAGGTCTTGGTAGTGGTGGTCAGCTAGTGAACAGGTCCCTATGTAAATCACATCACGTAACCTAGTCGTCTCCCTAATAAATTTGAATCGTGGGAAAACCAAATAAAAAAAAAGAAGAAAAAGGTGAAATTCGATTGCCTTTTCTTAAGTCCAAAAAAACTGAGAAACATGGTGAATTGAACCCAGAACGTGCCAGAGAACTGTCAGAGCCGGAGGAGAGGATTGAGGGGCATCACCACCGGCACCTCCACTTGCCAGTAGGCCTACTAGAGAGTCAGACTCGGCGGGAGAGGGAGACGGGGAGCTGGGGTGGAGGGGGGCAGTGCATCAACTGACGAAGTGCTCGGAGCAGGTGCAATTTGCAGTTCAACAACAACTAAACGTATAACCCCAGCTTGTCATGCAGAATTCAAAGTTGGGCTGTACAACATGCAAAAAGGAGCATCGGTCTAGAAATGACTGGAGGGATTCAACTAGAAGAAGAGTGTGTGGCATGTACGGTAAATTAACATCCTATGCTTCAGACATAAAAAAACAAGAGCCCTCAGAAAGAAGGTTTTTGAACATGCCTGAACCAAGGCGCATTTGGTGGCAGCAAGCCTTGAAAACCAGGCTAAAGAGGACACCTAGGTTAACACTCAAAATAAAATAACAAATAGACACTACAGCCAGAGTCTTCAGAACAGCCTTAGAAGGTTAAATATCACAGCCACATATACACTCATGGATTCGAGCAAGAAGTTGACTCTCAGGAGTTAAATGGACTTGACATGGGGAGAGTCATTGTGAGAGGTTTTAAAAACTCAAGGTAGGACATTTTTTTCCCTTTACCTTCACAGCATAGAACAAGTTTGTAATGTGAAAATGTGCTTCATATTACCACAGGCAGGAGGCCTGTATATTATCATGTGTGTGTTCTAGAGTATTTTTAGTTACTTAACTAGGCAAGTCAGTTAAGAACAAATTATTATTTACAATGACGGCATACACCGGCCAAACCCGGACGACGCTGGGCCAATTGTGCGCCGCCCTATGACTCCCAATCACGGCCGGTTGTGATACAGCCTGGATTCGAACCAGGGTGTCTGCAGTGCCTTTAGACCGTTGCACCACTTGGGAAGCCTACATTGATTTATTTTATTGTGATATTTGTTCTGCTACATTGTCTTGAAAATGATGTAAAATGTGTGTCTGGTAAGCCCCACAGCGGCGATGTGTGCATATGGGAGGTGTTCTGCAGTGTTGTCTAAAAATGTTGTTGAGGTCGAGAAAAACAGAAGTCCTAACTCTCATGGTATTGTAGCTCAATGTACAATATATACCTCTCTGATCTACCCATCCCGGATCCGGTATCGTGAATACAGACTCAAGCTCATTACCATTACGCAACGTTAACTATTCATGAAAATCGCAAATCAAATGAAATGAAATAAATATGCTATCTCTCAAGCTTAGCCTTTTGTTAACAACACTGTCATCTCAGATTTTCAAAATATGCTTCTCAACCATAGGAAAACAATCATTTGTGTAACAGTAGCTAGCTAGCGTAGCATTTAGCGTTAGCATTATCATTAGCATTTAGCATGCAACACTTTCACAAAAACCAAAAAAGCATTCAAATAAAATCATTTACCTTTGAAGAACTTCAGATGTTTTCAATGAGGAGACTCTGTTAGATAGCAAATGTTCAGTTTTTCCTGAAAGATTATTTGTTTAGGAGAAATCGCTTCGTTTGGTGCGTCACATTTGGCTACCAAAAAAAAACGAAAATCCAGTCATCAATTACGCCAAACTTTTTTCCAAATTAACTCCATAATATCGACTGAAACATGGCAAACGTTGTTTAGAACCAATCCTCAAGGTGTTTTTCACATATCTCTTCGATGATATATCCTTCGTGGAAGTGTGCGTTTCGTTCTGAATCCCAGGACAAAATGACCGCAACTGGAGATTACGCACGAATTTAGATAAAGGCCACCGGGCGGACCCCTGGAAAGTGTAGTCTCTTATGGCCAATCTTCCAATGATATGCCTACAAATACGTCACAATGCTGCAGACATCTTGAAGAAACCACAGAAAGCACATGGTCGTTCCTGCTGCATTCACAGCCATATAAGGAGACATTTGAAAACAGAGCTTCAGAGATTCTGCTCATTTCCTGTTAGACGTTTCATCTTGGTTTCGCCTGTAGAATGAGTTCTGTGGCACTCACAAATAAAATATTTGCAGTTTTGGAAACGTTAGACTGTGTTCTTTCCAAAGCTGTCAATTCTATGCATAGTCGAGCATCTTTTCTTGACAAAATATTGCGCTTAAAACGGGCACGTTTTTTTATCCAATAATGAAATAGCGCCCCTATAGGCTTAACAGGTTTTAAGAAACAAAAGACAAAACACAGCTCAATAAAAACCGTCCATCCTCTAATAGAGTTTAACACCCGTTCCTTTCCACACGCCCACTACTTTCCTTTAGACACACCTACTACTTTCCTTTAGACACACCTACTACTTTCCTTTCCACACGCCCACTACTTTCCTTTAGACACACCTACTACTTTCCTTTAGACACACCCACTACTTTCCTTTCCACACTCCCACTACTTTCCTTTAGACACACCTACTACTTTCCTTTAGACACACCTACTACTTTCCTTTAGACACGCCCACTACTTTCCTTTAGACACGCCCACTACTTTCCTTTCCACACGCCCACTACTTTCCTTTAGACACGCCCACTACTTTCCTTTAGACACACCTACTACGTTCCTTTAGACACACCCACTACTTTCCTTTCCACACTCCCACTACTTTCCTTTAGACACACCTACTACTTTCCTTTCCACACGCCCACTACTTTCCTTTAGACACACCTACTACTTTCCTTTCCACACGCCCACTACTTTCCTTTAGACACGCCCACTACTTTCCTTTAGACACACCTACTACTTTCCTTTAGACACACCCACTCGCCCATACTCTGGTCACCATATTGGGATGCAGCTACCTCACATGGTAAGGTCTCTTGTGGGGGAGGGGGTAAATGTAGCAGACATTAGGTTATGGTCATGTGATGATGTACCCCCACCTGCGAACTTCAAAACCCTCGGCCCAAGAGGGAATTTCTTCATGGTAGAAGACATTGGTTGGGAGACCCGGGTTCATATGCCAGGTGTTACATATGGAAAGGTGGGAGGAGTTAAAGGTGTTTCAGGAGGAAACTGTATGAATCACATTAAGGCATTTAAAAGACCGAAGAGTGAGGTGATTGGAAAGAAAAGAAAGTCTCACCACAATGATATATTTTGGACATATTTTTAAAAACTCCATTGTGGACCACTCAGAGTTTAGATACTAGGAAACAAACTTAGTCAAACGTGGTACAATGGTTCCTTTGGAGTCATCTATAATACATTACATCAACTACATTATTGGTAACAGTTATTTAAACAATAAGGCCCGAGTTGGTGTGGTTTATGGCAAATATACCACAACTAACGACGCACACGGAGTGTGTGGACACAGTCCTTAGCCGTGGTATATTGGCCATATATCACAAGGGTGCCTTATTGCTATTACAAATACATGTTATCATACCAGTGATATACAGTCTGATACCACTGCTGTCAGCCAATCATTCAGGTTCTCGAACCACCCAGTTTATAATATACATTACGTCATCAACACATGTATGCATAAACCAAACTAAATACAGTCAATAAAAAGGACATGCAGGCATTTATAAAGAAACGTCTCCGTTGGGGGAAAAGGTGGCAGGCTTTGGCAGAGGCATTTATACTGAACAAAAATAGAACATGTTGGTCCCATGTTTCATGAGCTGAAATAAAAGATCCCCGAAATGTTCCATATACACAAAAAGGGTATTGGTCTCAAATTGTGGCCAAATTTCTTGACTTCCCCTGTTAGTGAGCATTTCTCCTTTGCCAAGATAATCCATCCACCTGACAGGTGTGGCATACCAAGAAGCTGAATAAACAGCATGATCATTACACAAGTGCTGGGGTCAACAAAAGGCCACATTAAAATGCACTTTGGACAAACACCACAATTCCATAAATGTCCTTGAGGGAGCGTGCAATTGGCGTGCTGACTGCAGGAATGTCCACCAGAGCTGTTGCCAGAGAATTGAATATCTCTACCAAACACCACCTCAAATGTTGTTTTAGAGAATTTGGCAGAACGTCCAACCGGCCTCACAACCGCAGACCACGTGTAACCACGCCAGCCCAGGACCTCCACATCCACCTTCTTCACCGTCAGGATCATCTGAGACCAGCCACCTGGAGAGCTGATGAAACTGAGGGGTATTTCTGTCTGTAATAATGCCCTTTAGTTGGGTGAAACTCAATTTGATTGGCTGGGCCTGGATCCTCAGTGGGTGGGCTTGGCCCCAAAATGGACGGGCCAATAGCTGCGCCCCTACCCAGTCATGTGAAACCTAAGATTAGGGCCTTATCAATGTATTTCAATTGACTGATTTCCTTTTATGAACTGGCAGTGGTGGAAAAGGTACCCAATTGTCATACATGAGTAAAAGTATAGATACATGAGTAACTTTCTATTAAAGTAAAAGTGAATGTCACCCTGTAAAATACTACTTGAGTAAAAGTATTCGGTTTTAAATATACTTTAGTATGAAAAGTACATGTAATTGCTAAAATATACTTAAGTATTAAAAGTATAAGTCATTTAAAATAGCTTATTAAGCAAAGCACAATTTTCTTGTTTTTAAAATGTATGGATAGACAGGGGCACACACACCAAAATCATTTACAAAAGATCCATGTGTGTTGATAAGTGCGTGAATTTCACAATTTTCCTGTCCTGCTAAGCATTCAACATGTAATGAGTACTTTGGTTTGTCAGGGAAAATGTATGGAGTAAAAATTACAATGTGTGTGTTAGGAATATAGTGAGGTAAAAGTAGTCAAAAATATAAATAGTAAAGTAAAGTTACACCAAAAAACTAATTAAGTAGTACTTGAAAGTATTTTTACTTAAGTATTTTACACCACTGTGAACTGTAAACCTTTGAAATTGTTATATGTAGCATTTATATTTTTGTTCAGTAGAAATGATTTTCACTGTAGCGGGACAGTTGATGAAATAGGATCATCCCTAATGTCAGTGTATAACCCACAGTGAAGATCATCCCAACTGTCAGTGTATAACCCACAGTAAAGATCATCCCAACAGTCAGTGTATAACCCACAATAAAGATCATCCCTACGGTCACCGTATAACCCAGAGTAAAGATCATCCCTACGGTCATTGTATAACCCACAGTAAAGATCTTCCCTACTGTCACTGTATAACCCACAGTAAAAATCAGCCCTAATATCACTGTATAACCCACAGTAAAGATCATCCTACGGTCACTGTATAACCCACAGTAAAGATCATCCTACGGTCACTGTATAACCCACAGTAAAGATCATCCCTACGGTCACTGTAAAACCCACAGTAAAGATCCGCCATAATATCACTGTATAACCCACAGTAAAGATCAGCCCTAATATCACTGTATAACCCACAGTAAAGTAATGCATGAGCTTCTCAATGGAACCATCGTTACAGAAAGTGCAGACACATTTATCTATGGGGTGTTTGTTTATGTAAGGTGTGTAAGTTACCTGTCTGGGCTGGTCAGGGAGGCAGGGCTGGCTGTAGATATGTTTTAAAGGCTGGAGGATCTCTGTACCTCCGAGGTCAGCCCTCATTGCCTTCACCTTCTGCAGAGCCTCATCCATGGTCTTCTGGCTGTACTCCACACTCTTACTGATGTCCAGATAGACACACACACACAAGGTCAAAGGGTAATCACCACAACATATTATAGGACATGGACATTTTAATATTACCCTACCTAGAGCTGTGGCAGTCATGACATTTTGTCAGCCAAGTAATTGTCACCAAATAACTGCTGGTCTCATAGCAATTGACCGCTATTAGTATAAGCATGTGTAGCATCTCCTGGCTTCCAAGCATAGCCTTCCAAGCATAGCCTTCCAAGCATAGCCTTCCAATCATAGCCTTCCAATCATAGCCTTCCAATCATAGCCTTCCAAGCATAGCCTAAACAAGCCACTGATGCAGACCTTTGGAACATCTACATTTTAAAAAGTATAATAAATAAATGTAATATAGTCTACACCATCACAATATATCCATTACTTATTTTTGACAGGTCTAAAGAAACACGATATGAAGAAAATGTAGTCTATTTCTTGAAACAATATTTCTAATGTAAATAATGTTCAAAATGGTTGGTGGGACTTAAACAATAACATTTTAAAATCAGATGTTGTTATGTGATATCGTTAAGGACGATATAACTAAATAGCTGTATCTCTGAAAGTGTACACATTCAAGGGGTCAGGTTTACATCTAAATGTTGTAAAACGTATATGATTAAATATTAAACTATTTGTGAGAAGATTAAATGTGATTTTAGCCTTCTAAATGAGAACGTTTTTTCATAAGAGACTTTTGCCAAGTCAGTAACCACGCCCACGTGAGCACAAACATTATGCCAAAGGAGGGAACGCCCCTTTTTCCCCTAAAGAATTACTAGACCAGCGTGATCGACACGAGATGGTTAGAAACTCTGAAACGTTCAACAGAGAAGAACAAAATCTCAAGAGACCAGTACATTGCCAGGTTGCTACTGGCGTGTAAAATGGTTCTAAATGTACCCTGAATAATCAAACATTGAGACCAGTATACGGACGGTGTTGAGCCGGACGTCAGGAATGGTAGGACTCTACCAGACCAGAAGATGGTAAGAGTCACTTTGAGTTAAGACAAAGACTACATCGGAACATTCCGTCTGCAGCTGTTTAAGTACTTTAGTCTAGTAAACTCGTCCGAGGACCACTACGATTGTACCTTTTGAAGGATCCAGTCTAACAAGGATGAGAAGGGAAGAGTATTTCCCTCCCACCACCATGTGGTACTCTGATGTATCCATTTGAACGGACACGAAGAAGAAGACTGCGGACATGGTGACCTCTGGTGGACAACAAGAGACTTACACATCCAGAGACTTTCTGATGAACTTCTCTCCACAGGCTGATCGGGCAATTTCAACAGAGAGAGACTACAAAGACATACAAGCGTAAATATGTACATTGCATTTCTAAATCCGAATGAGTGGTTGTTAGGGTGCAAAATGTCCATATTTACATGAGCGTATTATTCAACTGCATGTACGATAGTTAACTTCCTTTGTCTCCCCTTCTCCCGCTCTTTCTTTCCCCACCCCTTTTCATTGTGTAACAAGCCGTCATATCGGGTTAGTCCACGAGGGACTTTTTATTACATTTAGTTGGTAATCAATGTATAATCTATCCTGTGTGTGTGTTTATGTAATTCTGTGTGATTATTTAGTTAGTCAATAAATAATTAAGCCAATCTCTGTATTGCTGAGTCATCATGTAGATTAGTGTTCCTGCAGATATAACCGATTATGGAATGTTCAGAATGGCATTGATATGAGGAAATGCTATGATATCGAGATTCTGATTTTCTTGAGTTAATTTGGGAAACGGTAACTCGTTAAACTTTTCCTGTGGTGCCCCAGGTTACTAATGAGGTAATTGTTACTTTATTAATTTAAAATCAAGTAATAATTACAGTTAATTATTCGATAAATAGCATGTTACTGATAGCAACATCACAACACTTGTCATATGAGAAATTATAGATAAAACATATCGGTGCTCATCGGACACACATTACACAACAAGTTGGAAATCGCAAATTCAACAATGAGGGCTGAGGCGCAACTGCAGCCTCAGGTTCGACCTCAGGCTGTGTGACAGCCGGCCGTGACCGGGAGACCCATGGGACGGGTTGAACAATTGGCCCCATGTCGTCCGGATTAGGGGAGGGTTTGGCCGGCCGGGACTTCCTTGTCTCCTTGTGCTCTAGTGACTCCTTGTGCCGGGCGCCTGCGAGCTGACTGCAGTCGTCAGTTCAACAATGTTTCCCCTGACACATTGGTGCTGCTGGCTTCCAATTTTGTGTGATATCCAATTGGTAAAATTTTAATACATTGGCCATGTGGTCAATCCAGCATGACTTCTGCCTCGTTCAAGACAACTGGGAACTCTGGGGAAAAAACTATCTCCGACTGGAAAAATAACTGAACGGTTATTCCAAGTCGGGAACTCGGGCCTCTTTCTAGAGCCCACAAGAAGGATTGACGCGCCACCTTCCTGTTCAAGTGAGCACAGCACAATAAGGTGAGTCCAAAAAGGTATTGTATGCTGCTACATAAATGATGTAATATGCCAGGGAGATATGTATACTGTAGCCAAGAGAGTAATACTAAATGTGTGTTGTGTAGTAAGCAGTTAGTAGACCATGTGCCTCACTCTAATAATTTGGTCCCTTTTCCCCTCATGTAGCCTATAGCCTGTTTTCAAGAAATGTAATCGTTGAATATTGTAAGAGCTTTCATTGTCTGCTTATAAGCCCCCTTTATTTAACCTACGGTTCTGACTTGGTGTACAGGGAGAATACTGTAAGAACGGCCCAACTTCTGAATTCTGCTGCTGTACATTTCAAAAGCGCTGCACAAATAGTTATTTTGACTACGTCCGACCTAGCTTGGATTGCCTCTTATCCGATTCGTCGTTCCCTTATGCCATAGTTTGTACATCTCAATTGTTAGTATAAACCACATTTGTTTAAGCAAGTCAGCCATATCAGCTATGTTTTTGTTTTTTAAAGGCAGTAATGTGGCTGATGAACTGTTTCGCTGCCAGACAAGGCTCGCTGATAACCAGGTGTAGCGGTGGTAAGGATTCACTCCATGGTGCTGAAAAGAAAGCTCTGCTTTTGGGACAGCTTTATGTAGGCCCTAACATTTTGTGGGCACCATTTGTCACCGTTATAGTGCAATGAATGTATTTTTTAGTGTTGTGTTGTGGCTTTGCTGGCATGCATCAACATTTTTTGTTGTTGTTTGACCCACCAAGATTTACATACTAAAATTGCCACTGATAATACATCAATCTACTTGCACATCATCATCTGCACATCTATCACTCCAGTGTTAATGCTAAATTGTAATTACTTTGCCACTATGGCCTATTTATTGCCTTACCTCCTTACTTCATTTGCACACACTGTATACAGATTTATCTATTGTGTTATTGACTGTATCTTTATTTATTCCCTGTGTAACTCTGCGTTGTAATTTGTCTCACTGCTTTGCTTGATCTTGTCGCACTGCTTTGCTTGATCTTGGCCAGGTCGCAGTTGTAAATGAGAACTTGTTCTCAACTGGCCAACCTTGTTAAATAAAGGATTTTTTTCCCTTTTTTTTAATCATAAGTGATATTCTAACATTGTCACCCATCAGACTATTCTTAATTGAATGTTGTCTTTACATTTAATAAATGAGTGATATTTATTTTGGCTTGGACCATTATCATGCCCCTGTCTCAGAACAGGGGCATGAGAAAATAGCACTTCAATAGCAAATGGAGGACTATGCACATAAACAGCGAATGGAGGACACTTTTCCCATGGTTCATTTTCATGAGAAATGTGCTTAATATTAGGAAAGTTGATGAATAAATATAGTAGGCCTAGCCTATAGAAATGTTGCACAACATGAGCTCATGAGCTCTCATGCAGTGTTTGATGACATTTGCATTGATGTCAGAGTGATTAGAGGGACAATAGAGTGCTGAGTACCAGGCAGTTAGAAAGTTTGCTAGGTTACTAATGACCATCAGCAGCATCAGAGCTTGGAGAAGCCTAATTACCGTGACTAAACGGTCAAGTGGAATTTGACTGCCTTCATGACACGTGACAGGTGGTGTGGCGGTAATAGAGTCACCGTGAAGGCTCTACCCCTACCTGCTGCAAATTATTAGCTCATCGTTCTGCCCCTGAACAAGGCAGTTCCTAGGCAGTCATTGAAAATAAGAATTTGTTCTTAACTGACTTGCCTAGTTAAATAAAGGTCAAATAAAATAAAATATGTAAATATTAACTGTCAAACACTGTCAATGATTATCTTTGGATTTGGACAACATGGTACAACATACATGATAAAACCCTAGAATGACACAGTTAAATGTGTTTGTAAAAAACGGAACTCCTCAGACACTGACTTGATTGATTGATTGAGACTGGGGTTGAAAGGAGAGAACACTCACGGATAGAAGGACTCATATCTGGACCCAAAGCCGATTATGTTGAAGTAGCAGCCCATTGGCAGGCTTTTCAGCAAGAGCAGCAGAGTATCCTGCAAGAGAGAAAATCAAGTGTTTTTACTATTCAATAAACCATATAGGACAATCTTAAAGATGGAAGACTACAGCGTAACCACTGTGTACTGGATTTCACTCTGAACTATCTCTTGTTGAATCCTGTGTAGATTGAGATGGTCATTTACTAGTTCCGGCATTGTGTGTGTGTGTGTGTGTGTGTGTGTGTGTGTGTGTGTGTGTGTGTGTGTGTGTGTGTGTGTACCCTGGCACTGCCAATGCGGTCCTGAACCCCAGACCCATTGTGCATGAGGCATGACATGCTGCCAGAGCGATCCACAACAAAAAGGAATTCCCCGAGTGAGGTCATCGATGACATCACATCGTTGGGGAACTCTGGGTACAGGCTCAGCATGACCACTGGGTCGCCCATCAGAGAGCCTGTGAGCGATAAAGAGAGACAGACAGAGAGAGAGAAGTGTTCAACAGCTTTTCTCTTCTTTCTCCATCTCTACATCTACTGTATCTTCTGTCTCACCATGTCCCACTATGTAAACATGGATTAAGGTAGTAGACTAGACTACTCATTGAACAGAGTACACCCACCCCCCCCTCACCTGGCTTGGCAGAAGTCTGTGCTGCCTCTACTATAGCAGCAGGCTGATGGGTGTCTTGGTAATACAACAACAGCTCAACGTCCCGGTCAAACTGATGACCTGCAGCCAGACTGACCTGCAGTTAGAACAACATTCACATGAAGACAGAGCAGTCAGAGGGAATTTAACAACTATGAAGGATTCTGATGGTTCATGATGCTAGTGAGAGTGCACACACACAGACATACTGCACACACAGACATTCATACGTACGTACAGTGCCAGTCAAAAGTTTGGACACACCTACTCATTCAAGGGGTTTTTCTTAATTTATACATTCAAGAATAATAGTGAAGACATCAAAACTATGAAATAACACATATGGAAAAAGTGTTAAACAATTCAAAATATATTTTATATTATACATTCTTCAAAGTTGTCACCCTTTGCCTTAATGACAGCTTTGCACACTCTTGGCATTCTCTCAACCAGCTTCACCTGGAATGCTTTTCCAACAGTCTTGAAGGAGATCCCACAGATGCTGAGCGCTTGTTGGCTGCTTTTCCTTCACTCTGCGGTCCAACTCATTCCAAACCATCTAAAATGGGTTGAGGTCGGGTGATTGTGGAGGCCAGGTCATCTGATGCAGCACTCAATCACTCTCTTTCTTGGTCAAATTGCCCTTACACAGCCTGGAGGTGTTGTCCTTTTGATAAACAAATAATAGTTCCACTAAGTGTAAACCAGATGGGATGGCGTATCGCTGTAGAATTCTGTGGTAGACCTGCTAGTTAATTGTGCCTTAAATTCTAAATAAATCACCGACAGTGTCACCAGCAAAGCATTCCCACACCATCACATCTCTTCCATGCTTCACAGTGGGAACCGTACATGTAGAGATCATCCGTTCACCTATTTTGAATCTCATAAAGACACAGCGGTTGGAACCAAAAATCTCCAATTTGGACTCATCAGACCAAAGGACAGATTTCCACCGGTCTAATGTCCATTGCTCGTGTTTCTTGGCCCAAGCAAGTCTGTTCTTCTTGTTGGTGTCCTTAGTAGTGGTTCATTTGCAGCAATTCGACCATGAAGGCCTGATTCACGCAGTCTCTTCTGAACAGTTGATGTTGAGATGTGTCTGTTACTTGAACTCTGAAGCATTTATTTGGACTGCAATTTCTGAGGCTGGTAACTCTAATGAACTCATTGTCTGCAGCAGAGGTAACTCTGGGTCTTCCTTTCCTGTGGCTGTCCTCATGAGAGCCAGTTTCATCAAAGCGCTTGATGGTTTTTTGCGACTGCACTTGAAGAAACTTTCAAAGTTCTTGAAATGTTCCAGATTGACTGACCTTCATGTCTTAAAGTAATGGACTATTGTTTCTCTTTGCTTATTTGAGCTGTTCTTGACATAATATGAACTTAGTATTTTACTATGGATTTCTTCTATGTACCAGCCCTACCTTGTCACAACACCACTGATTGGCTCAAACGCATGAAAGAACTTCCATAAATGAACTTTTAACAAGGCACATTTGATCATTGAAATGCATTCCAGGTGACTACCTCATGAAGCTGGTTGAGAGAATGCCAAGAGTGTGCAAAGCTGTCATCAAGGCAAAGGGTGGCTACTTTGAAGAATCTCAAATATATTTAGATTTGTTTAAATAAAAAATTGGATACTACATGATTCCATGTGTTATTTCATAGTTTTGATGTCTTCACTATAATTCTAGTAAAAAGAAAGAAAATAGTAAAAAGAAAGAAAAACGCTGGAATGAGTAGGTGTGTCCCAAGTAGATTGGGGCTGGTACATATCTTACATTACTCATATCACATGTTTAAACTGTATTTTATAACATCTACTGCACCTTGTCTATGCCGCTCGGCCATCGTTCATCCATATACTTATATGTACAGTGGAAGTGGGACGTTTACATACACTTAGGTTGGAGTCTTGTTTTTCAACAACTCCACAAATGTCTTGTTATCAAACTATAGTTTTGGCAAGTCGGTTAGGACATCTACTCTGTGCATGACACAAGTAATTTTCCCAACAATTGTTTACAGACAGATTATTTCACTGTATCACAATTCCAGTGGGTCAGAAGTTTACATACACTAAGTTGACTGTGTCTTTAAACAGCTTGGAAAATTCCAGAAAATGATGTCATGGCTTTAGAAGCTTCTGATAGGCTAACTGACATCATTTGAGTCAATTGGAGGTGTACCTGTCGATGCATTCCAAGGCCACCCTTCACACTCAGTGTCTCTTTGCTTGACATCATGGGAAAATCAGAAGAAATCAGAAAAATTGTAGACCTCCACAAGTCTGGTTCATCCTTGGGAGCAATTTCCAAAACGCCTGAAGGTACCAGTAAGGTATCTGTACAAACAATAATATGCAAGTATAAACACCATGGGACCACGCAGCCGTCATACCACTTAGGAAGGAGACGCGTTCTGTCACCTAGAGATTAACGTACTTTGGTGCGAAAAGTGCAAATCAATCCCAGAACAGCAGCAAAGGACCTTGTGAAGATGCTGGAGGAAACAGGTACAAAAGTATCTATATCCTCTGTCATGACGTTGGCCTGTGTGTAAGGTTTATGACCCCCCCATAAATACCTTTCTCCCTTCCCTCTCTCTCTGACTCTACTGAAGGACTCTTGAATAGCCTTTGATAAATATTGAGAGTCTGGGAACATCCAACAAGTGAGGGGAGAGGAACCATATTTCGGTAATAGAACCAGTTGAAAATATGGTACTTAATGAATATGATGTCAGTTCGGTTGTCATCTGAGACATTATGACTGATGACAGGACGACATAAACTGTATCTGGGAAAGTCTACACATTCTAGTTATCAGATTCACATGGAATTGTTGTGCAATTTAAATGTTTAAATATGAAACTATTTGTGAAAAGATTAATGTAATTTTAGTTTCCAAATGAGAGATTTGGGTTTTCATAAGGTTAGAGCTCTGCTCAATCAGTGGCCTGCACCTGTGAAGAGACATTGGTTATAAACTATGAAACACAACCTTCTCTCCCTCCACTATATAAGCCCTTTACGAAAATGTAACCTCCTGTACATTAGGATTCAGTCCGATTAGGATTCAGTCCGGTACATTAGGATTTAGTCCGATGTCAGAAGGATTTAGATAATAACTACAGAACTAAGCCAACCTCAGCGTGAGCTTTGGTGGCGAATGGTAAGAACTTTGAACTCTTATTCACTACAGAAGTGATACCTCCTAGCCGTTGAGTAAGCAGCGGCCGCTGTAAACGTGGGCTAGGAAAGGACGGACGACGTATCCAGTGTAACACACAACGACGATACTACAACGTATCGCATTTACCACCAGAGACATTCTTCTGAGGACTGCAAGATCTCTGTTGGGCAACACGGTAGGCATCTACGACCAACCTACGCAGCTCAGAGTAAATATTTATTGCATTTCCCTTTTCCAAATGGGTGGTAATTTAGAATGCATAAGATACTGTATTTACGATAGTATAGCTTCTCCCTTTGTTCCTCAGTCTTCCCGCTCTTTCACTCAAACCCAACCCCCTTTCCTTTGTGTAACCAGCCGTCATGTCGGCTACGTCCACCAGTGACGTTTCCTGTATGACATAATTTGCATTCTGTGTATATGTAATTCTGTGTGATTAGTTAGGTATTTAGTAAATAAATAATTAAACCCAATTTTGTATTGCTGATTCAACTTGTTAGCCAGGGTTCGTGAAGATAACCAAGAATTTACAACTTTCAGATGAGGCAGATTAAAATTGACTGCTCTTGATGTAAAATATTACTAGGTTTTTAAGAGTTTATTCTGAAGATGACAGCTCTATAAACACTCTTTCGTGGTGCCCCGGCTTTCTAGTTAATTACATTTACATGATTAGCTCAATCAGGTAATGTTAATTACAGAGAAAGGATTTTATAGAATAGCATGTCATATCAGTTAATCCGGTATAGCCAAAGACACGACACCACAGTAAAACGAGTCCTGTATCAACATAACCTGAAAGGCCGCTCAGCAAGGAAGAAGACACTGCTCCAAAACCAACATAAAAAAGCCAGACTACAGTTTGCAACTGTACATGGGGACAAATATAGTACTTTTTGGAGAAATGTCCTAGAGTCTGATCAAACAAAAATAGAACTGTTTAGTCATATTGTTTGGAGGAAAAAGGGGGAGGCTTGCAAGCCAAAGAACACCATCCCAACCGTGAAGCACGGCGGTGGCAGCATCATGTTGTGAGGGTGCGTTGCTGCAGGAGGGACTAGTGCACTTCACATAATAGATGGCTTCATGAGGAGGAAAAATATGCGGATATATTGAAGCAACATCAAGACATCAGTCAATAAGGAAAAGCTTGGTCGCAAATGGGTATTCCAAATGGACAATGACCCCAAGCATACTTCCAAAGTTGTGGCAAAATGGCTTAAGGTATTGGAGTGGCCATCACAAAGCCCTGACCTCAATCCTGAAGAAAATTTGTGGGCAGAACTGAAAAAGCGTGTGCGAGCAAGAAGGCCAACAAACCTGACTCAGTTACACCAGCTCTGTCAGGAGGAATGGGCCAAAATTCACCCAACTTATTGTGGGAAGCTGGTGGAAGGCTACCCGAAACGTTTGACCCAAGTGAAACAATTTAAAGGCAATGCTACCAAATAATAATTGAGTGTATGTAAACTTCTGACTCACTGGAATGTGATGAAAGAAATAAAAGCTGAAATAAATCTGTCACGCCCTGACCTGAATATTCTTTGTTTTCTTTATATATTTTGGTTAGGTCAGGGTGTGACATGGGTGATATATGTGTTTTTGTACTGTCTATTGGTTTTATAGGTTTCTGGGGTTGTTCACCATCTAGGTATTTATGTATGTCTATGGTTGCCTAGATTGGTTCTCAATTAGAGGCATCTGTTTATCGTTGTCTCTGATTTGGAACCATATTTAGGCAGCCATCTACTTTGGGTATTTTGTGGGTTATTGTCTATGTGATGTTGCATGTTTGCACTCAGTTTTGATAGCGGTCACTGTCTCTTGTTATTCTGTTTGTTTGTTTAGTGTACTTCGTGTTTTTTCATCTTTCATTAAAAAGATGTATTCACATCACGCTGCGCTTTGGTCTCCTCACTACGATGATCGTGACAAAATCACTCTACTATTATTCTGAAATTTCACATTCTTAAAATAAAGTGGTGATCTTAACTGACCTAAGACAGGGAATTTTTACTAGGATTAAATGTCAGGAATTGTAAAAAACTGAGTTTAAATGTATTTGGCTAAGGTGTATGTAAACTTCCAACTTCAACTGTACATATTCTCATTCACCCCTTTAGATTTGTGTGTATTAGGTAGTTGTTGGGGAATTGTTAGATTACTTGTTAAATAATTACTTCACTGCCGGAACTGGAAGCATAAGCATTTCGCTATACTCGCATTAACAGCTGCTAACCATGTGTAAGTGACCAATACGATTTGATTTGACTGTATATAAAATAAAGACACTTAAACATGCATATGAACACACACACACACAAGGTACCGTGGCTTGGGTTTTCTCTGTGTTGAGGTAGTTGAGTGGGTCCAGGGGACAGTTGGACTCTACTCTACAGATGGGATGAGGGGACGACACACGGGCACTGAGGGACAGACTGTAGGGCACAGAACCAGCAGGCACCGAGGACACCAGGGCACTGCCACCACTACCACTGTCTGACCCTTAGAGAGAGATGGGGTCAGGGAGGGAGAGAGACAGAGAAGAAAGAAGGATAGAGAGGAGAGAGCGACCCACAAATTAGCATGTTTTTGTTCTAGCCCAGCACTTCCACCTTTCAACTCAACAACACGTCAATCAGATGTGTTTAAGCTGGACTGGAAATAAAGCCTGCACCACTCCCTGTGGGTCTTCAAGAGCAAGACTGAAGACCACCACCCTATGGGACCAGCTGCTGGTTCCTGGTCGCACTGCTGCCCACAAGGTTTTACACTGCACTATGATGTATTAGTGGTTTATGTCTCTCCATACAGGGGTCCATGTGCTTACCCTGGGGTTGATAGCGGGGGTTGAGCACAGCTGGAAGGCAGAGCCTTAGGCCATCGTCAGCCTGTACAGCCAGCTCTGTCACATAGTCCAGGCTGACAGAGGCCTTCTCCCCTGGAGGCAGACTACCTACACTCAGCTTGAACACATCCGGGCTCTCATCACTCTCCTCCAATAGGAAGGCCTGCTGGCCCGAGCTCAACAAATCATCATACTGCTCCCGCGCCTGAGAGGGGGACAGAGGAACACAAGGACGCATCATCAGCCTGAGACAATAGTGATATGAGAGCTGTCAAAAGGATAATACTGATTCTTGAAGCTCCGCAAGTCATAGACTGCTTGGTTAACAAATTGGGTATAGTTGCCCACAGTAAGACTTTACACCAAGTTGTTCTTAAACCTGTGTAGTGACTATGTAACTATGAATCCTGCAACAAATTATACTTTTGTGGATCTGCATTGTTGCTTTTGTCTCATTGTTGACTTGTCATCTCCCCTCACCTTCTGTTTCTCCTGAACCTCAGCCACCACCTCAGTCTGTCCTATCTTGGCGCTGAACCTGCAGACAGCAGCCTCTCCTGGCAGAGGGAAAACAAAGATGGCCTCCAGAGGGCTCTCCTCCTGGTTCTCATACTGCAGAGTGGAGCTCACAGTGGCTACATGCCCCTGGACACTCACCTCCACAGCAATACTCTTCAGAGGCACTGAGAGAGGGAGCGATGGATGGAGAGATGATAAACAAGATACTGATGAGAGCTCATGCCTGGGAGAATGAAAATCCACACAGACATGGAAGTAAACAATAATTTCTGCTTTCAAACAGTACCTGGTTCATTCTTGACAGTTACCAATCCACAGCAGTTCACCATTTTGGCACCTGAATGGGGAAGTCAGGTGTCATATTATTGTCCTCTTACTGGGAAACAGGCACTGTTGGAATATTGATTTGTACTGTATCAATATTGATAAAACCTGGCAATAATGCAACATTGGTCTTCTTAGGAGAGGGAACATACATACTCATTTCCTCATACAAATCAAATCAAATGTATTCGTCACATGCTAAATAAACAACCAGAGTGGTCTCATAGACTATACGTAATATACTACATGTAAATCCGGGACACTCAATTTAGGATGATAAGTTATGTTTGGTATGGTTGCATAAGATAGGTTACTTAAGGTAAAAATTATAGTAGGGTTGTTGGTCGGAGTGGATTTGAAGGCGTGTAACATGAACATCAAGCAATCCAAAGGTTGCATGTTCAAATCTCATCACAGACAACTTTAGGATTTTAGCTAATTAGCAGCTTTTCAACTACTTACTACTTTTTAGCTACTTTGCGATTGCTTAGCGTGTTAGCTAACCCTTCCACATAACCCTAACCGTAACCATTTAACCATTTAACCTAACTCCTAACCCTAGCCTTAACCCCTAACCCCTAGCCTAGCTAGTGTTAGCCACCTAGCCACCCAGCTGACGTTAGCCACAACAAATTAAAATTAGTAACATATCATAAATTTTTTAAATTCGTAACATATTGCGCTAATTACTAATTCGTAACATATTGTACGAATTGTAATTTGTAACATAACATATTAATTGTAAATCATAACATATTCTAAGAAATGGATGATGGACATCCACAAATTAAAATACCATAAGAAAAGTAACATATCACACTAAATGGAATGTCTCAGATTTACTTACAGAATAATACGAAATGTTCTGAGACCACGTTGAAACAACAGGTGTAGACTATCAGTGAAATACAGAGAGAAAGAAAATAGAGAAACGAAAGGGCCTTTGAGAAAAAAGGGAATTTACCGAGCTTGGAGTTCTTGTGAACAATAAACAATGAAATGACCACAGCAGCTTGACGCAATAATGTCAATCTCTGTCCAGTGTCCATCCTGTGTAACATTTGGTTGAACTAGTCATAGAGATCCTATTCAATTGTTCTAATTCTTAATTATATGAGACTAATGAAATTGGATGGAATGCAATAGTCAATAGTGGGTGATTTTGCAAGTCAGGAGGTAGCTCTACCTGTCACCTGGAAGGTGTTAGTCAGGTAGGCTATTTCATAATTTCAGAGTTTTAGGATGACACAAATTGATTTATAGAGGCAAGTAAAGATTTCACACTTGTCTGACAACCTGGGTTCGAATAACATTTAGCAAAAAGCTTCTCAGGACAAACACACACACATGGATTTAGGTTACTTTCGCCCATCATACCAGCTGTAGAATATACAAATGTTTATTTTTTTTCACCCCCTTTTTCTCCCCAATTTCATGTTATCCAATTGCAATCCAAATATGATCTTGTCTCATCTCTGCAACTCCCCAACGAGCTCAGGAGAGGCGAAGGTCGGGTCATGCGTCCTCCGAAACATGACCCGCCAAACTGCGCTCCTTAACACCGGCCCGCTTAACCCGGATGCCAGCAGCACCAATGTGTTGGAGGAAAAACCGTACAACTGGCGACATGAGTCAGCGTGCGCCCGGCCCGCCACAAGGAGCTGCTAGAGCATGATGGGACAAGAACCTCCCGATCAAACCCTTCCCGAACCCGGACGACGCTGGGCCAATTGTGTGCCACCTCATGGGTCTCCAGGTCGTGGCCAGCTGCGACACATTCTGGCCTGTGGTAGAATATTCAATAACCAGAGCAGATTTAAAAAAAATACGGTAACACTTCATTTTAAGGGGTCCATATTAAAGTCTAATTACATGTGTAATTACACTGTAACAAGTATTGCAGTTAACTGTAGCAACCAATAGTTACACTGTAATAACAAGATGTAACTGGTAGTCATTGCCGTCTGTAATTACAAAGGCTTGTTACAAATGGGCAGGTTTCCACTAAATTCATCAACTTAGTCTTTTGTCTCTTCTCAGCTGCATCCGATTTAGTAACAACAGTCATGAAGTCTGAGACCCCTCGTGATTGCACTGGCTATCTGCACGATTATGCTCAATAGGCTCTAATTACTTACCCATGAATGTGCACTGTTTAAAATATATTTCCACTCAACGTTATTGTTAGCACTTGCAACCAAAATAAAGTGTACCATCTGGGTTAATTTGCTCATCCCAGATTAGGAAAATACACACTATTTCAAAGCATAGTACATTAAATGTTTTCCTAAGTACAATGTAATTACTAGTTGTTACACAGGATTTAGCTAGTTAAAATAAAGTGTTTCTTGAGGGGTACTTAGTTATAATTAATGTATATGTATACGTATACAGTACACAACCCATCCTGACAACCTGGCTCTCATTTTAAAGGTTCTGGATTCGCAATCCAAGTGAGAGGATAAACAGCACAGAGTACATTTAATATCTGCATAGCTAGTTAAAAGCATGTGTATCTTGAGGGGTACTTACTTGTAATGAATGTGTACTTATACAGTACATTACCCATCCTGACAACCTGGCCCCTCATTTTAAAGCTTCTGTAAGTTTTACTTAATTTCTGTACCTTATTGTGAAATAAAGTGAAACTTCCAGAAGCTTTAAAGCTACAATATGTAACTTTTTGGACGACCCTACCAAATTCACGTTTGAGTTCATGTGAGTTATTAATCTGTCATTCTAGTCTCAGAAGCAGAAGATATGTCCTATGTTCCCTATTTCTTTACTTCCCGTTCTTAAGTTTTATTTTTTAGTCTTTTACTTTCGGTTTTGTACACAAGATTCAAACAGATAATACAATATTTTTGGTTATTTGCAGAGATATCTCACAGCAGTTTAGATGGTACGATTATTCTCTACTTTATGCATTGCCTGTTTTGTCACATAAACTGACATTTCAGCAACCAGGAAATGGAGGAGCGATTTCTGCATATTGCACCTTTAAAATGAGGGCCAGGTTGTCACGATGGGTAATTTACTGTATAAGTACACATTCATTATAATTATACAACAGGTGGGTCTAATCCTGAATGCTGATTGGTTAAAACCACATTCCAGCCGGTGTACATTCCACAAGTAACCACCGGCTAAATCTATGACATTAACATGCATATTTACTCTGCTCCATCTGACTGCGCAATCCACTGTCTCATCAGCCCAGCCAAGCAATTTATAAACTTGATCTCCACTATAAAAAGCATCAAGACATTATCTCACATTTATTTTATACTAACGTTTAGTTTGCAACAGTGGAGATTTGTATAAACCTTGCTGTCTGTCTCTCTGACATTATTTCAATATTCAAATTCGGTCTCCAGCTGTCCCATAGTAATAACTGTGTTGGGATGAGACAGACATACAGGGAGGCAGCATTTCTCAGCCAGTTGAAATCATGAATCAGCTGGCAAAATTTTTATGGATATGTACAAAAAAATGTCAGCTAGTTTGCAGTCTTTCCAGCTTCAGTTTGAAGGGATTGTGTAAGCTAGCTGTGTTGTTGGCTAGCTCCTCTGAACAACAGTGTCCTGATGAGTGTGCACATGTTGAATGCCAGGCGAAATCGCTCCTCATTAGCTCAGTGTTGTAGTTGCTCATGTACTATGCTTTGAAATAATGTATTTTTCCACATCTGGGATGATATTAGATCCCAGTCAGTGAGGTTGACTTACTGATCTGTTTTTACCAGCTCAACCAAGTTAACCCAGATGGAACACTTTATTTTGGGGACAAGTGCTAGCAACAACACTGAGTGGAGATATAGTTTGAACAGTTAACATCAAAGCTAAATAATTAGAGCCTATTGACCATAGGCTGTAATCTCTCAGACACACATCCATGAGAGATCACAACCTTTGTGACAGTTGTTACTGTATGCCGCTGAGAAGAGTGAAACACTAAGTTGGTGAATTTAGTGGAAACCTGCCCAGTTGTAACAAGCGTGGTAACAAGCATTCATTGTTACACCTCTGTAATTACAGACCGCAATTACTTCCAGTTACATGTTGTTATTACACTAACTATTAGTTGTTACAGTTAACTATAATAATTGTTAGTGTAACTACACATTAAATTACACTATAATAAGGACCCCTTAAATTTAAGCTTTACCAGAAAGAATGGTAGAGCCTGTGATGAATGTCTGTTCAATAAACATGATACATTCTGAACGTTCTGTAACGTTGAACAGTGTTGAACAGAAGTCTATAATAATAAGGATAGTAAATAAACATGATACATTCTGAACATTCTGTAACATTGAACAGTGTTGAACAGAAGTCTATAATAATAAGCATATTAAATAAACATGATACATTCTGAACATTCTGTAACATTGAGCAGTGTTGAACAGAAGTCTATAATAATAAGGATAGTAAATAAACATGATACATTCTGAACGTTCTGTAATGTTGAGCAGTGTTGAACAGAAGTCTATAATAATAAGCATATTAAATAAACATGATACATTCTGAACATTCTGTAACATTGAGCAGTGTTGAACAGAAGTCTATAATAATAAGCATATTAAATAAACATGATACATTCTGAACGTTCTGTAATGTTGAGCAGTGTTGAACAGAAGTCTATAATAATAAGCATAGTAAATAAACATGATACATTCTGAACGTTCTGTAATGTTGAGCAGTGTTGAACAGAAGTCTATAATAATAAGCATAGTAAATAAACATGATACATTCTGAACGTTCTGTAATGTTGAGCAGTGTTGAACAGAAGTCTATAATAATAAGCATAGTAAATAAACATGATACATTCTGAACATTCTGTAACGTTGAGCAGTGTTGAACAGAAGTCTATAATAATAAGCATATTAAATAAACATGATACATTCTGAACATTCTGTAACGTTGAACAGTGTTGAACAGAAGTCTATAATAATAAGCATAGTAAATAAACATGATACATTCTGAACGTTCTGTAATGTTGAGCAGTGTTGAACAGACCCTGAGAAGTTGTCACTTGTTGCTTGTTGTGCATCTATTCTCGCAAGCTAAAGCAAACCGCCATAAAATAGGATGTTGTGATATGTGGATCCTATCGAATTGGATGGTTCAAAGTCTATTTCTAATTTCTAATTTTGGGCCAACAATAATAAACACAGTAAATGTCATTCAAAATGTAAAAAACCTGAATGCGTTAACAAAGTAATCATCCCAAACAAGACATGTGTGTAACGTACCTTAAAATCTGTGATGGTTTTCAAAAACTGCTTTACTGGTCCAGGTGATAAAAAAACAATACCAAGTTTTTACTTTAGTTTAGAATGAATATGCGCCAGAGTACACTACTTCTTCCTGGGTTGTAAAGGCACACTGGATATGGTGCAGCTAGGGTGGACTGTGCATGGTTATGAGTTTCACAATATTCTCTCTCTCTCTCGCTCGCTCTCTCTCTCTCTCTCTCTCTCTCTCTCTCTCTCCTCACCTTACTTCATCCGTGAGTCACCTCAAAAAATGTTTTTGTGAAAAATAAAAATAACAAATTAAAAAGCAGGTAAAATAAAAGTAGCGAGGCTAGAGTTAAAATGACTATGAATAGATAATAAAAAGAGAGTAGCAGCAGCGTAAAAATAGGGGGGGACAGTGCAAAAAGTCTGGGTAGCCATTTGATTAGCTGTTCAAGAGTCTTATGGATTGGGGGTAGAAGCTGATAAGAAGTCTTTTGGACCTAGACTTGGTGCTCCAGTACCGCTTGCCGCGCGGTAGCAGAGAGAACAGTCTATGACTTGGCGGACTGGAGTCTTTGATCATTTTCAGGGCCTTCCTTTGACATCGCCTGGTATAGAGGTTCTGGATGACAGGAAGATTGGCCCCAGTGATGTACTGGGCCGTAGGCACTACCCTCTGTAGTGCCTTGCGGTCGGTGGCAGAGCAGTTGCCATACCAGGCAGTGATGCAACCAGTCAGGATGCTCTCGATGGTGCAGCTGTAGAACCTTTTGAAGATCTGAGGACCCATGCCAAATCATTTCAGTCTCCTGAGGGGGAAGAGGCTTTGTCGTTCCCTCTTTACGACTGTCTTGGGGTGTATGGACCATGTTAGTTTGTTGGTGATGTGGATGCCAAGGAACTATTGCCCCGTCGATGAGAATTGGGGCGTGCTATGTACTCCTTTCCTGTAATCCACAATCATCTATTTTGTCTTGATCATGTTGAGGGAGAGGTTGTTGTCCCTGGAACCACACGGTCAGGTCTATGACCTCCTCCCCATAGGCTGTCTCGTTGTTGTCGGTGATCAGGCCTACCACTGTTGTGTCATCTGTAAACTTAATGATGGTGCTGAAGTCGTGCCTGATTGTGCAGTCATGATTGAACAGGGAATACAGGAGGGGACTGAGCACGCACCCCTGAGGGGCCCCTGTGTTGAGGATCAGCGGATGTGTTGTTACACACCCTTACCACCTGGGGGTGCCCAGTCAGGAAGTCCAGGATCCAGATGCAGAGGGAGGTGTTTAGTCCCAGGGTCCTAAGCTTAGTGATGAGCTTTGTGGGTACTATGGTGTTGAACGCTGAGCAGTGGCCAATGAACAGCATTCTCACATCGGCGTTCCTTTTCTCCAGGTGTGAAAGGGCAGTGTGGAGTGCAATAGAAATGGCATCATCTGTGGATCTGTTGGGGCGGTACACAAATTGGACTGGGTCTAGAGTTTTCTGGGATAATGGTGTTGACGTGAGTCATGACCATCCTTTCAAGGCATTTCATGGCTACAGATGTGAGTGCTACGGGTCAGTAGTCATTTAGGCAGGTTACCTTAGTATTCTTGGGCACAGGGACTATGGTGGTCTGCATGAAACATGTTGGTATTACAGACTCAGACAGGGAGAGGTTGAAAATGTCAGTGAAGACACTTGCCAGTTGGTCAACGCATGCTCGGAGTACACGTCCTGGTAATCCTTCTGGCCCTTCGGCCTTGTGAATGTTGACCTGTGTTGTGGAATTATTGTAACCAAAAGGAGAGACTTTTACATTTCTTCAAAACAAGTAAACTTTAATATTTCAGGTCACACAGACACAATAGAGTTATAAGAACCCTCTATTCTGTTGCATAAAATAACCATTTGATGCAATGACAGTATTATAACATAATCTTGTAATTTTTCCACCATACCTGTTTAAAGATCTTACTCACATCGGCTGCGGATAGCGTGATCACACAGTCGTCCGGAACAGCTGATGCGCTCATGCGTGTTTCAGTGTTACTTGCCTCGAAGCGAGCACCCCCTGCTATATTGTTGATAAAGAGTTACCTGTCTAATAAAACACAGAGGGTGTTCATTATTGGAAGCCTCTCCAACATAATCCAGGTAGAATCAAACATTTCCCAAGGCAGCTGTCTAGGCCCATTACTTTTTTCAATCTTTACTAATGAAATGCCACTGGCTTTGAGAAAAGCCAGAGTGTCTATCTATGCGGACGACTCAACACTATACATGTCAGCTACCACAGCGACTGAAATTACTGCAACACTTAACAAAGAGTTGCAGTTAGTTTCAGAGTGGGTGGCAAGGAATAAGTTAGTGCTAAATATTTCTAAAACTAAAAGCATCATATTTGGGACAAATTATTCACTAAACCCTAAACCTCAACTGAATCTTGTAATAAATAATATGGAAATTGAGCAAGTTGAGGTTACTAAACTGCTCGGAGTTACCCTGGATTGTAAACTGTCATGGTCAAAACATATTGATACAACAGCAGCGAAGATGGAGAGAGGTCTGTCCATGATAAGGTGCTGCTCATCCTTCTTGACAGCACTGTCAACAAGGCAGGTCATGGAACTCTATTCCACATCAAGTCTCATGCAAGCAGTAAAATTTGATTTAAAAAACAGATAAAAAACACTGAATTGAACAGCGGAGACTGTGAAGCATGACAAACATAGGCACAGACACATGCATACACACACACACACACACACGATAGCATAAGCACTATGCACACATGTACGCATGGATTTTGTACTGTATATATGGAGTAGTGGTGGATTAGAGGCCTGAGGGCACAAAGTCTGTGAATGTATTGTAGTGTTTTTAAAATTGTATAAATTGTCTTAATTTTGCTGGACCCCAGGAAGAGTAGCTGCTGCCTTGTCAGCAGCTAATGGGTATTCATAATAAATATAAATAAAAGTTATTTAAGTCATCTGGTAGGCTCGTGTCACTGGGCAGCTCTCGGCTGTGCTTCCCTTTGTCGTCTGTAATAGTTTGCAAGCCCTTCCACATCTGACAAGCATCGGAGCCGGTGTAGTACGATTCGATCTTAGTCCTGTATTGACGCTTTGCCTATTTGATGGTTCGTTGGAATGCATAGCGGTATTTCTTATAAGCTTCTGGGTTAGAATCCCGCTCCTTGAAAGCGGCAGCTCTACCCTTTAGCTAAGTGCAGATGTTGCCTGTAATCCATGGCTTCTGGTTGGGGTATGTGCTTACAGTCACTGTGTGACGACGTCATCGATGCACTTATTGATGAAGCCAGTGACTGATGTGGTGTACTCCTCAATGCCATCGGAAGAATCCCGGAACATATTCCAGTCTGTGCTAGCAAAACAGTCCTGTAGTTTAGCATCTGCTTCATCTGACCACCTTTTAATGGACTGAGACACGGGTACTTCCTGCTTTAATTTAGCTTGTAAGCCGGAATCAGGAGGATATAATTATGGTCAGATTTGCCAAATGGATGGTGAGGGAGAGCTTTGTACGCCTCTGTGTGTGTTGAGTAAAGGTGCTATAGAGTTTTTTTCCTCTGGTTGCACATTTAACATGCTGTTAGAAATTAGGCATTTAAGTTTAAGTTTCCCTGCATTAAAGTCATCAGTATTACGACTCAGGATATGACCCAGATGTGGACATGGGAGGTAGATAGTACAGTTCTCAGAAGATTTATTAGAAACACGGGGCAGGCAAAGGGCAGGTCGAGGGCAGGCAGAGGTTCGTAATCAGGTCAGAGTCAAGAACTCTGGTAAGACCTGACAAGACAAGACGAACTGACAACAGACAAACAAAGAACACAGGTATAAATACACCGGGGATAATGGGAAGATGGGCGACACCTGGAAGTGGAGACAAGCACAAAGACAAGTAAAACAGATCAGGGTGTGACACCCGGCCACTAGGAAGCTCCGCCTCTGGATGAGCATTTTCCTGTTTGCTTATGGCCTTATACAGCTCCTTGAGGGCGGTCTTAGTGCCAGCATCGATTTGTGGGGGTAAATAGATAGTTACGAAAAATATAGATGAAAATTATCTTGGTAAATAGTGTGGCCTACAGCTTATCATGAGATAATCTACCTCAGGCGAGCAAAACCTCAAGACTCCCTTTATATTAGATTTGGTGCACCAGCTGTTATTTACAAATATAAACAGATCGCCACCCCTTGTCATACCAGAGGCGGCTGTTCTATCTTGCCGATGCAGCATAAACCATGCCAGCTGTATGTAATTTATGTCGTCGTTCAGCCACGACTCGGTAAATCATAAGATATTGCATTTTGTTATGTTCCGGTGGTAGGATATTCGTGATTGTAGCTATTCTATTTTGTTATCCAATAATTTTACGTTGACTAGAAGGGCTGATGGTAGAGGCAGATTAACCACTCGCCGTCGGATCCTTATAAGGCACCCCAACTTGCATCCCTGATATCTCCGTCTCTTTCTCATGTGAATTACAGGGATTTGGGCCTTGATGGGTGTCTGAAGTAAATCCTTAACGTCTGACTCATAAGAGACAGTGGGAGAAACATTATGTACAAAATAAGTTACAAATAATGCAAAAAAATACACAATAGCACAACTGGTTAGGAGACCGTAAAACGGCAGCCATCTCCTCCGGTTCCATTTTTCTGAATCATTATTAATCGACTGTTGAGTCATTCACCTAAACTCTCCAATTCTCTAACCTCATCTACACCCATGTCTCTCATTTTCATATTTATATTGATGCATGCAAATAAACAATAGTAAATCATTTCCCCTTTTTTCTCTGACATCCCCCTCTCAAGCTCACACACTTCTCAGTCACAGTCCCAATTCCCTTCTCCTGTGGAAACATACGGGTTTAAGTTATAGAGTCTAGTTCTGCTTCCTCTGGGGGTCAGACCCTGAAGTGCAATGCTGAGCTAAAGTGCAATGCTGAGTCAATCGTTGGTTAGCAACTGACCCCCAACCCTCATAAGAAAGGATCTGCTAGGTGGGAGAGGGTGTGGAGAGGTTGTTTTTCATCGTAGAGGCCACTCCACCATTTTTCTTCCTAGGAGAAAAGAGAGGGAGTTGGGGATTGAGTGAAGAGGGAGGAGGCCTTCAGTTGAATACTATGGCTGGTAGTATATGCAGCCTTATTGTGGAGAGTCAATGCACCGTGCATTAATGGAGGGGGACAGGAGGATGCCTTCAGCCTTCCATTTACCCCTTAAGAAAGACTCCGTTTCAACCAGAATCTCATGCAAGCTGCGACAGCGGTGCACATCCCATCCATGACATGTTTATGTAGACTGAATAATGGTGTGATATCCTCAACAACTTTTCTCTGGTTACAGACTGTGGTTGAAGGCTCAGCAGAACTCACATGTAGATTTCCTCTACAGACACCAAGCACACAGCATGTCTGACACTTACGACAATAGCGTCTGACTCATCAAGCAGGAAGTAGAAGGAACAGGAACCAAGACAGGTCATGAACTAAGGTAAAAAAATAACTGCGTTGACTCGTACCTACATACAGCAATACGTTCGAAGTATATTTATTTGGAAAACTTATATACAGTGCCTTGCGAAAGTATTCGGCCCCCTTGAACTTTGCGACCTTTTGCCACATTTCAGGCTTCAAACATAAAGATATAAAACTGTATTTTTTTGTGAAGAATCAACAACAAGTGGGACACAATCATGAAGTGGAACGACATTTATTGGATATTTCAAACTTTTTTAACAAATCAAAAACTGAAAAATTGGGCGTGCAAAATTATTCAGCCCCTTTACTTTCAGTGCAGCAAACTCTCTCCAGAAGTTCAGTGAGGATCTCTGAATGATCCAATGTTGACCTAAATGACTAATGATGATAAATACAATCCACCTGTGTGTAATCAAGTCTCCGTATAAATGCACCTGCACTGTGATAGTCTCAGAGGTCCGTCAAAAGCGCAGAGAGCATAATGAAGAACAAGGAACACACCAGGCAGGTCCGAGATACTGTTGTGAAGAAGTTTAAAGCCGGATTTGGATACAAAAAGATTTCCCAAGCTTTAAACATCCCAAGGAGCACTGTGCAAGCGATAATATTGAAATGGAAGGAGTATCAGACCACTGCAAATCTACCAAGACCTGGCCGTCCCTCTAAACTTTCAGCTCATACAAGGAGAAGACTGATCAGAGATGCAGCCAAGAGGCCCATGATCACTCTGGATGAACTGCAGAGATCTACAGCTGAGGTGGGAGACTCTGTCCATAGGACAACAATCAGTCGTATATTGCACAAATCTTGCCTTTATGGAAGAGTGGCAAGAAGAAAGCCATTTCTTAAAGATATCCATAAAAAGTGTCGGTTAAAGTTTGCCACAAGCCACCTGGGAGACAGACCAAACATGTGGAAGAAGGTGCTCTGGTCAGATGAAACCAAAATTGAACTTTTTGGCAACAATGCAAAACGTTATGTTTGGCGTAAAAGCAACACACCATGCCCACTGTCAAACATGGTGGTGGCAGCATCATGGTTTGGGCCTGCTTTTCTTCAGCAGGGACAGGGAAGATGGTTAAAATTGATGGGAAGATGGATGGAGCCAAATACAGGACCATTCTGGAAGAAAACCTGATGGAGTCTGCAAAAGACCTGAGACTGGGACGGAGATTTGTTTTCCAACAAGACAATGATCCAAAACATAAAGCAAAATCTACAATGGAATGGTTCAAAAATAAGCATATCCAGGTGTTAGAATGGCCAAGTCAAAGTCCAGACCTGAATCCAATCGAGAATCTGTGGAAAGAACTGAAAACTGCTGTTCACAAATGCTCTCCATCCAACCTCACTGAGCTCGAGCTGTTTTGCAAGGAGGAATGGGAAAAAATGTCAGTCTCTCGATGTGCAAAACTGATAGAGACATACCCCAAGCGACTTACAGCTGTAATCGCAGCAAAAGGTGGCGCTACAAAGTATTAACTCAAGGGGGCTGAATAATTTTGCACGCCCAATTTTTCAGTTTTTGATTTGTTAAAAAAGTTTGAAATATCCAATAAATGTCGTTCCACTTCATGATTGTGTCCCACTTGTTGTTGATTCTTCACAAAAAAATACAGTTTTATATCTTTATGTTTGATGCCTGAAATGTGGCAAAAGGTCGCAAAGTTCAAGGGGGCCGAATACTTTCGCAAGGCACTGTAATCAAGTTGAAGATGAGGGCTTTCCTCATCTGATATACACTAAGACATTATAGTAACTATATAAATTATAAGTAACAACAGTTTATGACATTTAATGGTATTTAATGGTATTCATATAAAACATTATAGGTTCATATATCTATTCCTGAAATCCATGGTTGCAATCCAGTACATGGCACTAAAATTGTTTATCTAACACAATTTAAATAAGGAAGCACCGCACAAGTTATAAGATTACTGAAGTACATATACTGTATATACAACTTTGATAACTTTATGACTATGGCGATGATTATACACATTATTAGTTCACTTTAATTAGGGTTCTACATCTATGCAATCTGGTTTCCGAGCTGGTCATGGGTGCACCTCAGCCACGCTCAAGGTTCTAAACGCTATCATAACTGCCATCGATAAAAGACAATACTGTGCAGCCATATTCATCAACCTGGCCAAGGCTTTCGACTCTGTCAATCACCATATTCTTATCAGCAGACTCAAAAGCCTTGGTTTCTCAAATGACTGACTCGCCTGGTTCACCAACTACTTCTCAGACAGAGTTCAGTGTGTCAAATTGGAGGGCCTGTTGTCCGAACCTCTGGCAGTCTCTATGGGGGTGACACAGGGTTCAATTCTCGGACCGACTCTTTGCTCTGTTTACATCAATGATGTCGCTCTTGCTGCTGGGGATTCTCTGATCCACCTCTACGCAGACGACACCATTCTGTATACTTCTGGCCCTTCTTTTGACACTGTGTTAACTAATCTCCAGACGAGCTTCAGTGCCATACAACTCTCCTTCCGTGGCCTCCAGCTGCTCTTGAATGCAAGTAAAACTAAATGCACGCCCTTCAACTGATCGCTGCCCGCACCTGTCCGCCCATCCAGCATCAGTACTCTGGACGGTTTTGACTTAGAAAATGCGGACAATTACCAGAGGTATGGACTCGAGTCACAAATATGATGACTTGCAACTCGACTTTGACTTTAACACCAATAACCCGTGACTTAACTTGGACTTGAGCCTTATGACTCAACCTGACTTGATACGGAGCAACCCATGTATTTCCATGGAAATATAACGTTTATTTGGAAAGTAATAAATATATATTTTTAAAAGCATTCATGATTTGCATAAATTTAATATACTAACTATTGCTCTTGTTAAAAATATGAAATGGTATAACATTTGGTGAAGAGCACGTTATGACTTGTTTAGGATTCAAAACTCAAAGTTTAGGACTTGAGACTTGACTTGATACTTGACGGTCTTGACTTGAGACTTGACTGATCTAAGACTTGAGACTTACTTGTAAAACAATGACTTGGTCCCACCTCTGACAATTACAAATAACTAGGTGTCTGGTTAGACTGTAAACTCTCCTTCCGGGTTCACATTAAGCATCCAATCCAAAATGTAATCTAGAATCAGCTTCCTATTTCGCAAAACAAAGCATCCTTCACTCATGCTGCCAAACATACCCTCGTAAAACTGACTATCCTACTGAACCTTGACTTCGGCGATGTCATTTACAAAATAGTCTCCAACACTCTACTCAGCAAATTGGATGCAGTCTTTCACAGTGCCATCCGTTTAGTCACCAAAGCCCCATATACTACCCACCACTGCGACCTGTATGCTCTCGTTGGCTGGCCCTCGCTTCATATTCATCGCCAAACCCACTGGCTCCAGGTCATCTATAAGCCCTGCCTTATATCAGCTGACTGGTCACCATAGCAGCACCCACCCATAGCATGCGCTCCAGCAGGTATATTTCACTGGTCACCCCCAAAGCCTATTCCTCCTTTGGCCTCCTTTCCTTCCAGTTCTCTGCTGCCAATGACCGGAACGAATTGCAAAAATCACTGAAGCTGGAGACTCATATCTCCCTCACTAACTTTAAGCATCAGCTGTCAGAGCAGCTCACAGATCACTGCATCTGTACACAGCCCATCTGTAAATAGCCCATCCAACTACCTCATTCCCATGTTGTTATTTATATATTTATTTAAAAAAAAGTGTTGCTCCTTTGCACCCCAGTATCTGTACTTGCACATTCATCTTCTGCACATCTATCACTCCAGTGTTTAATTGCTATATTGTAATTACTTTGCCACTGCGGCCTATTTCATTGCCTCACCTCCCTAATCTTACCTGATTTGCACACACTGTATATATATTTTTTTCTATTGTGTTATTGACTGTGCGTTTGTCTATTCCATGTGTAACTCTGTGTTGTTGTTTGTGTCGCACTGCTTTGCTTTATCTTGGCCAGGTTGCAGTTGTAAATGAGAACTTGTTTTCACCTGGCCTACCTGGTTAAATAAAGGTGAGAAAAAAAATCAGATTAGCTCCTATGATGGGTAGCACCCACATCTAGTCATCAAGACATGCCTATGTCAGGTAAGCATCCTTATTTCAGTACAAATGTGACTCTTCACCATGTAATTTTCTTCAAAGTTCGATTAGGCTCCACTGTACTAAACATTCCAACAAATTCATCCAGCATACACTAGCTAGATAAGCGGAGAGAGAGAGAGAAAAAAATAACGTTTTTTGAAACAAGGCTTGTGATAGGGCAAGCAGCATATGTGGTTGAGGTTAGAGACATGAAACTGATAGTCAAACTGTGGTGGGTATGCTCAACAGAGAATGTGCTAGAAGGCTTCGGAGATTCCGGAACAATGTTCAGTGAGAGGTTTGACCTTTGGTGTGTGGAATTTAAGGGACTTCACTGATCAATGCTCAATAAACATGGTAGAAAAATACAAAAAGGTCATGGCCTATTTTACTCTACATGGAAAATCTTTGTCACCACAAACAAACGTTTATGTGGCCACAAGGTTCAAAGAACACATCCTCCTGTTCTCACAACTAACACAACACACACGGGCACGTAACACACGTAGCAAACTGGTTTTCCTTTCATGTAAAGATTAAACGATTACAAACCTTGCAAGTCTACCGGTACCTAAGACCAAAGTCTACTGGAAATAATTGTATTTTTCAGGTGTAATGGCTTTTTCAGATGAGGGGGTTGTATGTTCTGCTGTGTGTGGTACTGACTCTACCAGGCTGCAGAGATTTCCTCCCCAACATCTGGACCCATATGTTAACCCTGTCCTTGGACTCCTACACACACCAGTTTATCACGAGCAGGGGGTCCTCAACATCACTCTGGAGACACTGAGCATGGCCAACACACACAGGAGCAATTCAGGCTGTAGGGTGTGTGAACACACACACACACACACACACACACACACACACACACACACACACACACACACACACACACACACACACACACACCACAGAAGCTATTCAATAAATAGCTGAAAACAAAACAGGATCTAAATGAACAGGGTTCACAGGGTGACAGAAAGGACACAACATCAGTTGGATAAGAAAGCAAGCGCTCTATCTTCCGTTATGTACAAAGTCTGGAGTGAATCTGAAATATGGTTCATGAGGAGAAGATGATTTTAAACATTAGCCTTACATATGCAAAGAATAAGTGAAAGATTTTAATTCCAAAATGCTATGTATCCATTTTCAGAAATGTTGGTAAAATAACTTTAATTGTTTAAAGAAATTATGAAAGAGATTCGGATGTTTTTTCAGCATCTAATCATGGCATGGGGTTGTTCAATAAAGTAGCACAGTATGAGTCATAATACCCATAAAAATTCATGGTTAAACAGGGAAATATTTCCAATAATTTTTTTACCATTCATTTTTCCCATGGGGGATTTTAGAAACCCTTAAAATAAGGGAAGTGTTTCGTGTAGACTCACCCTGGCGATTTACCATGTAAATCTCTCTAAGACAAAGTGACTTTTATCAATATATTCGCCTTCTATTTACTCCCTCCCCCCACAAAAAAAATGCTAACTAGCTGTTAATGTGGCTAATGTAAAGAACTACAAATGCCATGATGATGTGACTGCCGAAACGAGGAAAATGTATCTAATGTTAGCTAAATGAGGCAATTAATAAATTGGCAACATTTCTTTAAATTGACGGTTCTGTGTAATGTCTTGTACACCTTTTAAATTGACACAATACCTGTTAGTAAAGGTGTCAGCTAGAGATGACGTGCAGGAGCTAGGAAGGATTTGTAGTCTTGCATGATATCTACTTCGATGCTAATTGGCATTTCGAATCTAAGAGTAAATAGAGCCGAATATATTGATTAAAGTCACCTTGTCCGAGAGAGATTTACATGGCAATGTCACGCCAGGGTGAGCCTACACGAAACACACCCCTTATTTTAAGTGTTTCTAAAAATGAATGGTGGTAAAAACGATTGGAACCATTTCCCTGTTTGACCTCTAAGTTTTATGGGTATTAAGACACCTCCACTGTGGGCCTCTATGACAGAAATGTATTTCTTTCAAATCTATCATTTGATGGTTTCATTTCAGAGACAAGTAATCATGTTTTTTTTGTGCAAAGTGCTATAGGCTACATACATCCACCTCACTCTCAGAGAAAGAAGTAGCACTAGTAGGTTCTACACAGTCAAATGTAATAAATAGTTAAATATTTAATAAAGAACTGTACAAATTCTATATTTGTGACATCAATATTATTATTTTTTTAAATAAATAATTCAATACCATAATACGAGATCTGTATGTAAAACTTTTACAATTTAGTCATTTAGCAGGTGCTCTTATCCAGACTTACAGTAAGTGCATTCATCTTAAGATACACTATATATTTACAAAAGTATGTGGACACGCCTTCAAATGAGTGGATTTGGCTATTTCAGCCACATCCATTGCTGACAAGTGTATAAGGAAAAATAATCAAGCCCACAGCCATGCAATCAACAGCTCAGCCACCAAGTGGTACCGTGCTTCTACACCTGCATTGCTTTCTGTTTGGGGTTTTAGGCTGGGTTTCTGTACAGCACTTTGAAATGTCAGCTGATGTAAGAAGGGCTTTATAAATACATTTGATTTGATTTGACACAAGCTCACAGAACCGGACTGTATATATACAGTGGCAAGAAAAAGTATATGAACCCTTTGGAATTACCTAGATTTCTGCATAAATTTGTCATAATATTTGATCTGATCTTCATCTTAGTCACAACAACAGACGAACACAGTATGCTTAAACTAATAACTAATAAAGCAGAAAGCACCCGTGACTAGATCAATAAAAAAGTGGTCAGATGAAACAGATTCTAAGCTACAGGACTGTTTTGCTAGCACAGACTGGAATATGTTCCGGGATTCCTCCGATGGCATTGAGGAGTACACCACATCAGTCGCTAGCTTCATCAATGTCTTCACTGACATTTTCAATCTCTCCCTGTCCGAGTCTGTAATACCAACATGTTTTAAGCAGACCACCATAGTCCCTGTGCCCAAAAACACTAAGGTAACCTGCCTAAATGACGACTGACCCGTAGCATTCACGTCTGTAGTCATGAAGTGCTTTGAAAGGCTGGTCATGGCTCACATCAACACCATCATCCCAGAAACCCTAGACCCACTCCAATTTGCATACCGCCCCAACAGATCCACAAATGATGCAATCTTTATTGCACTCCACACTGCCCTTTCACACCTAGACAAAAGGAACACCTATGTGAGAATATGATTCACTGACTACAACTCAGCGTTCAACACCATAGTGCCCTCAAATCTCATCAAAAAGCTAAGGTCCCTGGGACTAAACACTTCCCTGTGCAACTGGATCCTGGACTTCCTGACTGGCCGCCCCCAGGTGGTAAGGATATGTAACAACACATCCGCCACGCTGATCCTCAACACAGGGGCCCCTCGGGGGTGCGTGCTCAGTTCCCTTCTGTACTCCCTGTTCACTCATGAATGCATGGCCAGAAACGACTCCAACACCATCATTAAGTTTACAGATGACAACAGTGGTAGGCCTGATCACCGACAACAACGAGACAGCCTATAGGGAAGAGGACAGAGACCTGGCTATGTGGTGCCAGGACAACAACCTCTCCCTCAAGGTGATCAAGACAAAGGAGATGATTGTGGACTACAGGAAAAAGAGTACCGAGCACGCCCCCATTCTCATCGACGGGGCTGCAGTGGAGCAGGTTGAAAGCTTCAAGTTCCTTGGTGTCCACATCATCAACAAACTAATATGGTCCAAGCACACCAAGATAGTCGTGAAGAAGGCACAACAAAACCTATTCCCCAGGAGACTGAAAAGATTTGGCATGGGTCCTCAGATTCTCAAAGGGCTATACAGCTGCACCATTGAGAGCATCCTGACTGGTTGCATCACTGCCTGGTATGGCAACTGCTCGGCCTCCGACTGTAAGGCACTACAGAGGGTCATGCGAACAGCCCAGTACATCACTGGGGCCAAGCTTCCTGCCACCCAGGATCTCTATATCAGGCGGTGTCAGAGGAAGGCCCTGAAAATTGTTAAAGACTCCAGCCACCCTAGTCATAGACTGTTCTCTCTGCTACCGCATGGCAAGCGGTACCGTAGCGCCAAGTCTAGGTCCAAGAGGCTTCTAAACAGCTTCTACCCACAAGCCATAAGACTCCTGAACATCTAGTCTAATGGCTACCCAGGCAATTTTCAGTGCCCCCTCTCACCCCTTCTTTGCACCACTGCTACTCTTGGTTGTCATCTATGCATAGTTAATCTAATAACTCTACCAAAATGTACCTACTACCTCAAATAACCGGTGCCCCTGCACATTGACTCTGTATCGGTACCCCGCTGTACATAGTCTCGCTGTTGTTATTTCACTGCTGCTCTTTAATTACTTGTTACTTTTATCTCTTATACTTATTTGTATTTTTTTGAAACTGCATTGTTGGTTAGGGGCTCATAATTAAGCATTTCACTGTATTCAGCCCATGTGACTAATAATATTTGATTTCATTTCATTTGAATAACACACAAATTATTGTATTTTTCTTGTCTATATTGAATACATATTTTAAACATTCACAGTGTAGGTTGGAAAAAGTATTTGAACCCCTAGGCTAAGGACTTTTCCAAAAGCTAATTGTAGTCAGGAGTCAGCTAACCTGGAGTCCAATCAATGAGACAAGATGGGAGATGTTGGTTCGAGCTGCCTTGCCCTATAAAAAACACTCACAAAATTTGAGTTTTCTAATCACAAGAAGCATTCCCTGATGTGAACCATGCCTTGATCAAAAGAGATCTCAGAAGACCCAAGATTAAGAATTGTTGACTTGCATAAATCTGGAAAGGGTTAAAAAAAAGTACCTCTAAAAGCCTTGATGTTCATCAGTCCACAATAAGACAAATTGCCTATAAATGGAGAATGTTCAGCACTGTTGCTACTCTCCCTAGGAGTGGGCGTCCTGCAAAGATGACTGCAAGAGTACAGTGCAGAATGCTCAATGAGGTTAACTTGTTTGATCCAGGGTCCTTTTTTCTCAATTTCCGCCTGACTGACGTGCCCAAAGTAAACTGCCTGTTACTCAGGCCTTGAAGCCAGGATATGCATATAATTGGTAGCATTGGAAAGAAAATTTGATAGAAAACACTCTGAAGTTTGTAGAAATGTTAGAATAATGTATGAGACTATAACAACAGATATGGTAGGAGAAAATCCAAAGAAAAAACAACCAGAATTAATTTATTTTGAGAGCCATGCTCTTCCAATGGAACGTATAGTGAAAAAAATGTAATCTAGATCCCAGTATGCAATTCCTCTGGCTTCCACTGGGTGTCAGTACTCTTTGTTCAAGTTTTCAGGCCTGTTTCTTCCAAAACGAGGAAGAATAATAAGTTTTACCACAGGGACACAGACTTGGAATATTGTGTATGAGAGCGCAACGAGGAGGACACACCTGCTAATATCGTTTCCCTATTGAACATAAATGACCTAGAGAGAGGTTCACACCAGATATCCTAAGAATATTGTTGAACTGAAACAGTTTTGTAAAGATGAATGGTCCAAAATGCCTCCTGGCCGTTATGAAGGTCTGATCCACAACTACAGAAAACATTTGGTTGAGTTTATTGATGCCAAGGGAGGGTCAACCAGTTATTAAATCCAAGGGTTCACATATTTTTACTGCCCTACACTGTGAATGTTTACAAGGTGTGTTAAATAAAGACATGAAAATATATAATTGTTTGTGTGTTATTAGTTTAAGCAGACTGTGTTTGTCTATTGTTGTGACTTAGATGAAGTTCAGATCAAATTTTATGACCAATTTATGCAGAAAAGCATGTAATTACAAAGGGTTCACAATTTTTCTTGCCACTGTATATATATAAATAAATGTATATTTATGTGTATAAACTCAGCAAAAAATAAACGTCCTCTCACTGTCAACTGCGTTTATTTTCAGCAAACTTAACGTGTAAATATTTGTGTGAACATAACAAGATTCAACAACTGAGACATAAACTGAACAAGTTCCCCAGACATGTGACTAACAGAAATGGAAAAACGTGTCCCTGAACAAAGGGGGGGGGTAAAAATCAAAAGTCAGTATCTGGTGTGGCCACCAGCTGCATTAAGTACTGCAGTGCATCTCCTCCTCATGGACTGCACCAGATTTGCCAGTTCTTGATGTGAGATGTTACCCCACTCTTCCACCAAGTCACCTGCAATTTCCCAGACATTTCTGGGGGGGAATGGCCCTAGCCCTCACCCTCCGATCCAACAGATTCCAGACATGCTCAATGGGATTGAGATCCGGGCTCCTCGCTCACCATGGCAGAACACTGTCATTCCTGTCTTGCAGGAAATCATGCACAGAACGAGCAGTATGGCTGTTGGCATTGTCATGCTGGAGGGTCATGTCAGGATGAACCTGCAGGAAGGGTACCACATGAGGGAGGAGGATGTCTTCCCTGTAATGCACAGCGTTGAAATTGCCTGCAATGACAGTAAACTCAGTCCAATGACGCTGTGACACACCACCCCAGACAATGACGGATCCTCCACCTCCAAATCGATCCCGCTCCAGAGTACAGGCCTCAGTGTAACACTGATTCCTTCGACGATAAACGCGAATCCGACCATCACCCCTGGTGAGACAAAACCGCGACTTGTCAGTGAAGAGCACTTTTTGCCAGTCCTGTCTGGTCCAGTGACAGTGGGTTTGTGCCCATAGACGACGTAGGTGCCGGTGATGTCTGGTGAGGACCTGCCTACAAGCCTGCAGTCCTCATCCCTCTTCGCAGCATGCCTAAGGCACATTCACGCAGATGAGCAGGGACCCTGGGCATCTTTCTTTTAGTGTTTTTCAGAGTCGGTAGAAAAGCCTCTTTAGTTTCCTAAGTTTTCATAACTGTGACCTTAATTGCCTACCGTCTGTAAACTGTTAGTGTCTTAACGACCGTTCCACAGGTGCATGTTCATGAATTGAACAAGCATGGGAAGCAGTGTTTAAAACCTTTACAATGAAGATCTGTGAAGTTATTTGGATTTTTATGAATTACCTTTGAAAGACATGGTCCTGAAAAAGGGAAGTTTATTTTTTGTTGAGTTTACACTACCGTTCAAAAGTTTGGGGTCATGGCACATTTTTTGTCCATAACATCAAATTGATCAGAAATACAGTATAGACATTGTTAATGTTGTAAATGAATATTGTTGCTGAAAATGTTTAATGGAATATCTACAGAACAAAGGCACACAGAGGCCCATTATCAGCAACCATCACTCCTGTGTTCCAATGGCACGTTGTGTTATGTGGCTTACAGCAGGTCACCAGGGGGAGACTCGTCGAGGCCTGGTAGCAGATGGAGTGTTCATCACGAGGCGATGGCTCCATCTGCTGGACGTGCCAGGTCTCGACGGGCTCCCCAGCCATGACTAATTGGGGCTGATTGGGAGCTGGTGAGTAATTAAGGGCGGATTGCTCACCAGCTGTGCAAGGCCCATGAAGCTGCCAGAAGGGCAGCACACAGGGGGAACTGGGGGGAAGTAAGGTGACTTCCATGTAGTTGGAGACGGTGCATGAGTGAAAACGAGGAGCCCAGAAGCAGGTATCCCGGAGAGGGTCTCATGGGGGAGACCTCCTTTTCTTTTTTCAACTATTTTAAATAAACACCCTTGAAACTGAACCTTCTCTGTCCGTGTCTGATCTGGGTAAACGTCTTGACCAAACCCCCTGGTCTGCCACAGTTAGATAATCCAAATGTATCATTTTAAAAGGCTAATTGATCACTAGAAAACTCTTTGGCAATTATGTTAGCGCAGCTGAAAACTGTTGTGCTGATTTTAAGAAGCAAAACAACTGGCCTTCTTTCAACTAGTTGAGTATCTCGAGCATCAGCATTTGTGGGTTTGATTACAGGCTCAAAATGGCCAGAAACAAAAAAACTTCCTTCTGAAACTCATCAGTCTATTCTTGTTCTGAGAAATGAAGGCTATTCCATATAGCTGTGTACTACTCCCTTCACAGAACAGCACAAACTGTCTCTAACCAGAATAGAAAGAGTGGGAGGCCCTGGTGCACATCTGAGCAAGATGACAAGTACATTAGAGTGTCTAGTTTGAGAAACAGATGCCTCACAAGTCCTGAACTGGCAGTTTCATTAAATAATACCCGCAAACACCAGCCTCAACAGTGGAGAGGAGACTCTGGGATGCAGACCTTTTAGGCAGAGTTCCTCTGTGTTCTTTTGCCCATCTTAATCTTTTTTTTATTGGCCAGTCTGAGATACGGCTTTTTCTTTGCAACTCTGCCTAGAAGGCCAGCATCCCAGAATTGCCTCTTCACTGTTGACGTTGAGACTGGTGTTTTGCAGGCCATTGGACTCTGGAGCAGTGGAAACGTGTTCTCTGGAGTGATGAATCACTCTTTACCATCTGGCAGTCTGAAGGATGAATCTGGGTTTGGCGGATGGCAGTAGAACTTTACCTGCCCCAATGCATAGTTCCAACTGTTTGGTGGAGAAGGAATAATGGTGTGGGGCTGGCCCCTTAGTTCCAGTGAAGATGAGTCTTAACTTGTCCTCTCCAGCAGAGGATAAGTTTAAGATTTATCTTCACTGGATTGCTACAGAATACACTGACATTCTATACAATTCTGTGTTTGGGCAAGGCCCTTTCCTGCTTCAGCATACAATGCCCCCATGCACAAAGCGAGGTGCATACAGAAATGGTTTGTTGAGATCGGTGTGGAAGAACTGCAGAGCCCTGACCTCAACCCCATCAAACACCTTTGGGAGGAATTGGAATGCCAACTGCGAGCCAGGCCTAATGCCATGCATGGGCATGAATTTTAAGCCCGAGCCCTACCCATGCAGGCACATTCAGGGCCTACCCGAAATCAGAAATAACTTTTGACTAAAATACAGTATATACACATGAAATGTGTAGTGAATAGTGTTACATTATTAAAGTGACCAGTGATTCCATGTCTATGTATATAGGGCTGCAGCCTCTAAGGTGCAGGGTTAAGTAACCAGGTGGTAGCCGGGTAGTGATGGCTTTTTAACAGTCTGATGGCCTTGAGATAGAAGCTGGTTTTCAGTTTCTCTGTCCCAGCTTGTACCTGTACTGACCTCGCCTTCTGGATGGTAGCTGGGTGAACAGGCTGTGGCTTGGCTGGTTGATGTCTTTGATGCATTGGGCAGACCTCACCACCCTCTGGAGAGCCTTGTGGTCGCAGGCGGTGCAGTTGCCATACCAGGCAGTGATACAGCCCGACAGGATGCTCTCAATTGTGCATCTGTAAAAGTTTGTGAGGGTCTTAGCCAAATTTCTTCTGCCTCCTGGGGTTGAAGAGGCGCTGTTGCGCCTTCTTCACCACACTGTCTGTGTGGGTTGACCATTTCAGATTGCCAGTGATGTGTACGCAGAGGAACGTAAAGCTTTTCACCCTCTCCACTGGTCCTGTCGATGTGGATAGGGGCGTCCATGACCAGCTCCTTCGTTTTGTTGACGTTGAAGATGTTATTTTCCTGGCACCACTCTGCCAGGGCCCTCACCTCTTCCCTGTAGGCTATCTCGTCATTGTTGGTAATCAGGCCTACTACTGTTGTGTAGTTTGCAAACTTGATGATTGAGTTAGAGGCATGTGGGACCACGCAGTCATGGGTCAACAGGGAGTACAGGAGGGGGCTGAGCACGCATTTTTGTGGGGCCCCTGTGTTGAGAATCAGTGAAGTGGAGGTGTTGTTTCCTACCTTCACCACCTGGGTGCGGCCGTCAGGAAGTCCAGAACCCTGTTGCACAGAGCGAGGTTCAGACCCCCGAACTTAAGCTGTGTCCATACACCCCTCACACTGACCTACAGTAGAACAGTCCAAATCAAACTCTGCAACAACAAAAACCGGATGTAGCTTGGCAGCCTAGTCTCTCCAGCCCATAGAGTTAGTTAGAGGGCTCATTATGGATATAACCAGTGATATTTGGCAGCATGGTAAACAGTACAGTAAGTAAGCTTTTCACTGTAAGTCTACACCTGTTGTTTACAAAGCATGTGACAATTAAATGACATGTTTTAATTGGGTAGTTTCTCATTGCATGGGGCGATGTGTCTAATTTGTCATGATAGTGGCACAGTGGGTCAACGGCTGAACCCCGGCATTGCTGCTTGCAGCTATATTAATTTAGCTGTGTGTGTTCATCTCCCCATACCTCTCGGGGCAGATGCTGGGTCCTCCAAGATGGCGCCAATAGAGATGGTCGCCTCGTTTCAGGTCCTTAGAAAACTATGCAGTTATTTGTTTTTGTTATGTATTATTTCCCTTTATCTTTGTGTATATAAGGTAGTTGTTGTGAATTTGTTAGATTACTTGTTAGATTTTACGGCATGGTCGGAACTAGAAGCACAAGCATTTCGCTACACTCACATTAACATCTGCTAACCATGTGTATGTGACCAATAACATTTGATTTGATTTGCATGGATGCTTTTGTATATCACCGCCATCTAGTGGCCACAATAAACAAATTACACAAGATTTGGTTCAGGACTCCATCCCTGCAAGTGGCAGTAAATCATCAATATTAGCTTCATCTTTTTATCAAACACAAAGATGATACCAAGATGAGTCCTCTAACTAATTCTATGCTCCAGCCCCTTTTGACACTCCGCTCCCGTCCCACAGCCACTGACTCAAACTTGTCAACACATACATCATGATGGCTCCTCTCAGTGACACTGCAATTTGGAAAGTATTGGGCCTTTATAATAAGGTGTGGCAGGAAGAGAAACTGCCCGGAAGTTGGAAGCAGGCGGTAGTGGTGCCAATAAGGAGACCAGGTATAGGCCGATAGCGTTGACATCTCATGTACGTAAACTTATGGAAAGGATGATAACGGAAAGGCTGACTGGAGAGTAGAGGACTAATGTCACCAGATAAAAGTGGGTTCAGGAAAGGCAGGGGAACGATGGATCCTGTACTGTGCCTTGAGTCAGTCATACGGAAGACACAAGCAAATAAGGAGGTGGTAGTAGCTGTCATGTAGAGAAGGCTTATGATATTATGTGGAAGGAAGGCCTACTTATCAAGCTGGCTAAAATGGGAGTTGGGGGAAGGGTGTTTAACTGGATAAAGGATTTTGCTTTTTGGGCGATCAATACAAGTGAGGGTGGGGAGCTCTATATCAGAAAGCTATGAGGTGGATAATGATACCCCCCAGGGAAGTGTCATTGGTCCTTTGTTGTTCTCCATAATGATTGACAATGTATTCTCTCAGGTGACAGCTGATATTGGGAGGTCATTGTTTTGCGGATGATGGGGCTCTGTGGAAGAGAGGGAGAAATATTACCCAGACAGCCAGAAGAGTTCAAGAAGTGATTTGTGAAGTAGAGCGGTGGTCCCTCAGGTGGAGCTTCAAGTTTTCAGTTGAGAAAACACAGACTGTGTTTTTTTCTAGAAGGAAGGTTGGGAAGGAAATACACTTGAAGTTGTATGGAAGGAATCTGGAGAGTGTGGGAGTGTTTAGATTCCTGAGGTTCTGGTTTGACACTCAAATGACATGGGTGAAGCATATTGAGAGTAGTTGTCAACAGAAAGAACATATTGAATGTGATGCGTTGCCTGTCAGGAATGGAGTGGGGGGGGGCATATAGAATGGAGGTGAAAATGCTATATATAGCGCTGTTAAGGTCAGTAATGGATTATGGAAGTATAGCATATGGATCAGCCGCTCAGACATCTTTAAAAAAGCATGATGTTATCCAGGCCCAAGCCCTAAGAATATGTTGTGGAACACTTAGGACCTCTCCGGTGGCAGCAATGCAGGTAGAGTTGGGAGGGATGCCGTTAAGAAGTTAAGAAGACAACAGCTAGCCATGACATATTGGGTAAATCTACAAGGACATAAGATTAAACATCCTACAAAAAGGTACTCCTTCAGTGCTAGGAACATGAACAAAATCTGAATACAAGCTTTGGGTGGATTTGCAATTGCATGGCGAGAGAGATGGGGTTGTTTGGGAGGGAGTTTAGCCCCTCTGTGGTTCTTCCTGCCATCCCATCTTGGTTTCTCCCTCAGCCAGGGATAGAACTATGGTTGCTTGAGAGGGTAAGAGCTGTTGAGGAAGGAGTAGATTCAGTTGTAAGTGAACATTTATAAACACAATACTATGCTTTCTGACTATATTAACAGATGGATCTAAGGACCCTAAACCAGGGAGGAGAGGAGCAGCTTTTAGTGTTCCTGAGTTTAAGGTGGCAGTGACAAAAAGAGCAATAGAACATTTATCTGTTTACACAATGGAGTTGTTGGCCATACTATTGGCTGCAGAGTAGGTGGAGGTGGTGAGTCCAGACAGGGTACTCATCTGCTCTGAATCCTGTACAGCAATGATGAGCTTAAATTAATGTGTATCTCAGAGCAGACAGGATGTATTGTATGAGGTGTAGCAGTGTTTGTTTAGGGTGAAAGAGATGGGGGTATTTGTGATGTTCCTCTGGGTACCAGCTCATGTGGGAGTAGAGGGGAACGAGGAAGTGGATATTATTTCCAAGCAGGAGCAGAAGCCAAGGGGTTAATAAGAACAGTGGGTAAAAATAAGTGGCAAGAGTTATGGAACAGGGAGAGTAAGGGAAGACGTATAAGAGTTGTGGAACAGGGAGAGTAAGGGAAGATGTATAAGAGTTGTGGAACAGGGAGAGTAAGGGAAGACGTATAAGAGTTGTGGAACAGGGAGAGTAAGGGAAGACGTATAAGAGTTGTGGGTTACAGGGAGAGTAAGGGAAGACGTATAAGAGTTGTGGAACAGGGAGAGTAAGGGAAGACGTATAAGAGTTGTGGAACAGGGAGAGTAAGGGAAGACGTATAAGAGTTGTGGAACAGGGAGAGTAAGGGAAGACGTATAAGAGTTGTGGAACAGGGAGAGTAAGGGAAGACGTATAAGAGTTGTGGAACAGGGAGAGTAAGGGAAGACGTATAAGAGTTGTGGAACAGGGAGAGTAAGGGAAGACGTATAAGAGTTGTGGAACAGGGAGAGTAAGGGAAGACGTGTAAGAGTTGTGGAACAGGGAGAGTAAGGGAAGACGTATAAGAGTTGTGGAACAGGGAGAGTAAGGGAAGACGTATAAGAGTTGTGGAACAGGGAGAGTAAGGGAAGACGTATAAGAGTTGTGGAACAGGGAGAGTAAGGGAAGACGTATAAGAGTTGTGGAACAGGGAGAGTAAGGGAAGACGTATAAGAGTTGTGGAACAGGGAGAGTAAGGGAAGACGTATAAGAGTTGTGGAACAGGGAGAGTAAGGGAAGACGTATAAGAGTTGTGGAACAGGGAGAGTAAGGGAAGACGTATAAGAGTTGTGGAACAGGGAGAGTAAGGGAAGACGTATAAGAGTTGTGGAACAGGGAGAGTAAGGGAAGACGTGTAAGAGTTGTGGAACAGGGAGAGTAAGGGAAGACGTATAAGAGTTGTGGAACAGGGAGAGTAAGGGAAGACGTATAAGAGTTGTGGAACAGGGAGAGTAAGGGAAGACGTATAAGAGTTGTGGAACAGGGAGAGTAAGGGAAGACGTATAAGAGTTGTGGAACAGGGAGAGTAAGGGAAGACGTATAATATCCAGGAAAAGGTGGGGTCGGGGAGGTCCTCAGGCTGAGAGAGAAGGGAGGTCACAAGTGTAGTCACAAGGCTGAGACTGGGACACATAAGGCTCAATAGTACATTGAAAGTGGCGGGGAAACATCCGACTGGGACGTGTGATCATTGTCAGGAGGAGATGGAGACCGTGGAACATGTTCTTTTTCAGTGCCAGAAATATGTGAGAGAAATGGAGCGATTTGTTATTAGATTTGAGGAGTAATGGGGTTGAAGAGCCAGGATTAAGTGAACTTTCGGGGAAATCTTCAGGAGATGTAGTATTTAATTATGTATATCGTTTCCTTAGGGAGACAAGATTATTGGGTAGGATTTAGACCTTCCCCTCTGGTCCACACTCCAGTGCAGTTGGTGGCGGTAATACACCTAAAATCCACAGAAGAAGAAGAACACATGTTATTTCACTTTCACTTTCACTTCTGTGTTCATGAACACACCAACGAGGACATGTTATTGCAAATATGATAACCACAATTTTAATTTCATTCATGCAGTTTTCCATCGTAGGTGAGTTCATTATTTGAATTGTGTTTTTGGCATTCTTGTCTCACCAAGTTGTGTCATAGTATAACAAACTGAATGCAGTTTTACTGTGTATACATTTTTTAAAGGCTTCAATAGGCTAAACCCAGCAAACACAACCCCTACACAATATTGTCTTCACGTTGTCTATTGAAATAGGCTACAGAAACGGTAACTTGAAGTGTTGTCTTCCAGCCCCTCATTCTCTTCATCGTCATTGCATCGCAACCCAAGGGACCTTGTATCCGAAAAATATCCAGTTGGTAATGATAGATGATGTCATTGTCTATTACTACAACAGCAGTGCTGAACAAGAGGCCGTAGTGCCAGAATGGTTGAACCACCCTGAGGGAATTGAATTTTGGCAGGAGGTTCATCGAAATCTGAAATTTAATCGATATGTAATGGATACTGCTGTGAGAGTAACAAGTGAACATTACAATCATTCACATGGTAAGACAAAATATGTGTGCCGAGACAGTGCAACAGAGCTGAAGGCCTTAAGGAGAATTGCATGGCTATACAGAGGTTGAATAACCAAAAAAACATATTTTCTTAGTTGCAGCCATTAGCCTACCTTTGTGAGCTGATACTTTTAACCAGCAGTCTATATTTGAAGTAAATGGTGCTGATTTATTATGGTCATTTTATGTGTCATACAGATCACTTTTACCAAGCTCATGGACGCTGTGGATGGAAGTCAGACGGAACCACAGAGGCCTTTATGAGCCATGCATATGACGGCAAAGACTTTGTCAGCTTCGATGTATCGACCAGAACATGGACAGCTGCAGTTTCCCATGCTGTTTTTTACAAAAGAAAAAGGGAAACAGATTTAGAAGATCTTGTTAGGCTGGTCATTCATTACGAATCTGGATGCATCCGTTGGCTGGAGAAACTGTTAGAGTTTAGCGTTACAGTTCGAGAACCCAAAGGTAACAACACACCTTTATTAACAGATACATTTTGTAAAACCTCAACGAGGTATTGCACTTACCATACCTATGTTCTCCTTTCCATTAAACATCATCATTGCCCCAGAGCACAAGCTATACAGTGCCTTCGGAAAGTATTCATACCCCTTGACTTTTTCCACACTTTGTTTACGTTACAGCCTTATACTAAAATGGATGAATAAAAAAGAAATCCTCAGCAATCTACACACAATACCCCTCAATGACAATGCGAAAACAGGTTTTTAGAAATTGCTGCAAATGTATTAAAAAAACTAAAACAGAAATAACTTATTTACATAAGTATTCAGACCCTTTGCTATGAGACTCAAAATTGAGCGCTCTGTAGCAGGTTCTCAGACTGGGGCAACGGTTCATCTTTCAACAGGACAACGACCCTAAGCACACAGCCAAGACAATGCAGGAGTGGCTTCAGGACAAGTCTTTCAATGTTCTTGAGTGGCCCAGCCAGAGCCCAGATCGAACATCTCTGGAGAGACCTGAAAATAGCTGTGCAGCAACAGTCCCCATCCAACCTGACAGAGCTTGAGCGGATCTGCAGAGAATAATAAGAGAAACTCCCCATATACAGGTGTGCCAAGCTTGTAGCGTCATAGCCAAGAAGACTCAAGGCTGTAATCGCTGCCAAAGGTGCTTCAACAAATTGCTGAGTAAAGGGTCTGAATACTTATGTAAATGTGATATCAGTTGTTTTTTTTTATTAGCAAAAACTTCTAAAAAACTGTTTTTGCTTTGTCATTGTGGGGTATTGTGCATAGGTTTGGTGAGGGGAAAAAACTATTTAATACATTTTAGAATAAGGTTGTAACATAACAAAATGTGCAAAAAGTCAAGGGGTCTGAATACTTTCCGAAGGCACTGTATATGTTCTTCGAGATGTGACATTTTGTAGTTAACAAACAACACGTCTGTAATGTCAAGATGTCACTTGCATTGGAAAGGCAGACCAAATGTGTTCATCAAAAATGTTCCTCTTAAGTCCCTGCGGTGAGTCTGTTTGAGAGACCGCCTCATGGCAACTCCGAGGTGGAGGTCACATGTCATGTGACAGGGTTCTACCCTCGGGCGGTGCAGGTGGAGTGGTTGGGGGCAGAGGGGCTTCCCATGGTAGACGGGGTGAACAGTGGGGAGGTGCTGCCCAACGGAGACGGTTCATACCAGCTAAGGAAGAGCCTGACTGTCCCACAGGAAGCCCAGGACACCCAGAGCTACAGCTGCCTGGTGCTCCACAGCAGTATAGCTGGGAACATCACAGTAACCTGGGGTAGGGTACATTTCCCAATATAATTTACAATTGAATCAGCTGAAGATATACTACAGCATGTAATATGTTCATATGTATGTCTTTTTCTAGCTCCAAAGAAGAACCTGGCCAATGTGCTCATGGCTATAGTCATCATTGCATCTGTAGTCTTGATACTCACTGTCCTATTCAAGTATTTAGTATGGAGGAGAGCAGTAGGTAAGAGTCAATCTTAATTATTGCTGCACTAGGTGTTATTTCTGATCAGAGTAAAGTAAACAAGAGCTTAATGACCCCTCACACACATTTTAAAGATTTTTCCCTTTCCTGTTTATTCAGCACAAAACCCAAGAGGATGAGTAAGAGGATGACCAACGATGAATGAGAAAAGTCTGTATGCATTTGATGCTCTATACAACCCTAAAGATATTTATAAATGTTAAAATTGCTGCTTTTGTTGTGGTTGATGTTAAAAAAAAAAAAATCCTGTTCTTATTTTACGAGCTGCAAGATGTAATCTAAACAACAAATAAACATTTGAGTATGTCATTGTCATTGAAGGAGTGGCTAACATCAGGAAGTAACTCCATCGAGAAGGAGATATATTTCAACTGTCTTGTTTTTCCTTCTGTGAAGTGTGTTTTGACTGTTAAATGTACTTTAAATACGCTGTGATTTGATTTTAACATGGTTCGGACTGAAGGAACTACATTCATGGAAAATTCTAGTAAAAAAAAACACATCATTTATTTAAATACAATTAAAAAAACACAACTTAATTAATCATTGTCTGTTTTCCAGTGTAGGGTTTCCAGTTACAGTGTGTTTTCAAGTGAGGAATTGAAGTCTAAAGTATTCTTCAAGTGGCCCATAAAAACAGAAGCTTTTTGGTTACAGAACATCTTAAAGCTTATTTGACATAGAGAAATGTTCCCACATCAACCTACAGTGGAACAGTCCAAATCAAACTCAACAACAATGGAAACAGGAAGTAACTTTGCAGTGGGTTCTCTACAGCCCTGTTTAACACTCCACTCCTCTCCCACATACCCCTCTGCTGGCTGGAGGTCAGATGGCAGCGCCGCACATTGCCAGTCCCGTCTCGCAGCAGGAGGAGGCGTACCTCACCCACAAGGCAATCCACCAGTCCACTGGGCCACGTTCAGAGGATGGTTACCTGGGTCTCACTCAGTTCAGCATGGCCATTCTCCCCCTGTGCTAGGCTTGTCTGCTCCCTGTCTCTCTGGTTGTGGTTGGGGGTGGGCTGGTTCTCCTCTAGGCTGTCCCCTGGGGGGGTCTGTGGGGCCGTGGAGCAGGGTAAGAACGCCCTGACCCAGGGAGAGCTGGAGGGAAGCCAGGCCCGAGAGACAGCCAGAGAGACAGTCCATCTGGCCTGGGCAGGTGTGCTCTACTCGCATGGTGGAGCAAGATGGGGGAGACATGTCAGGATCCTGGGGGAGAAGGGGATAGGATGTGATACCAGGGATACTACACAGGAAATGATGACATATAGAGGGATGGGCAAGGTGATTAGTATGTGTACATTAAATAAACTGAAGAAAGGAGTTTTGCCTGTAACACACTTTCGGCACAGGGGTTTGGCCCTGACCCTAACCCTGACCCCTAACCCCCTGGCCCGGTCATGCCCTCTCCCTCTCCCCTCACCTGGGTCATAGAAGGGCCCCACAGGAAGGTGCCAGACTGCTCGGGGGTGTTGGCGCGGGTCTGGATACTGAAGTGGGCACGGAGGCGAGCAGTAGTGATCTCCTCAAACATGCTGCCTGTGGAGTCCATAACAAACACCAGCGCTGGAGGCTGCTTCACACTGAACAGTCTGCCCTCAGAATAGTACAGCCAACAGAAGGAAACAGTCTGCCCTCAGGAGAGTACAGCCAACAGAAGGATACAGTCTGCCCTCAGGAGAGTACAGCCAACAGAAGGAAACAGTCTGCCCTCAGGAGAGTACAGCCAACAGAAGGAAACAGTCTGCCCTCAGGAGAGTACAGCCAACAGAAGGAAACAGTCTGCCCTCAGGAGAGTACAGCCAACAGAAGGAAACAGTCTGCCCTCAGGAGAGTACAGCCAACAGAAGGAAACAGTCTGCCCTCAGGAGAGCACAGCCAACAGAAGGAAACAGTCTGCCCTCAGGATAGTACAGCCAACAAAAGGAAACAGTCTGCCCTCAGGAGAGTACAGCCAACAGAAGGAAACAGTCTGCCCTCGGGATAGTACAGCCAACAGAAGGAAACAGTCTGCCCTCAGGAGAGCACAGCCAACAGAAGGAAACAGTCTGCCCGAGGAAGGTAGTGTAGTGCACACTGTCTCGGAGGTCTCCGAGCACATTAAGGGTTGCCGTGGTATTGAGGCAGACAGCCTCCACATGGAGGTAGTGATGGGGGGAGAATAGTGGGGAGGTGCTGTCCTTATTGATATCCCCCTTGAATCCCTGGTGGCGACTGCTGTCTAGTACACCCCCTGTTACTACAATTCCCTGAGAAACAGCATTTATAAAGATTTATTTGGATTATTAAAAGATAAACCATGAACACAGATCACATTAATATCACCCACAATGTGTTTTATCTGTACCTGTGGCTACAGGGAAGGCTGGCTGCCCAGGCTGCAGCAGGTGGAGGTATATGGAACGCTGACGCATCTCCACCCGGTTGCTATGGCTGTAGGTATCCTGTAGCAGACAGTCAGCGTCCTGCAGGTCAGACACTGGGGATCTCTCCTGTCATTCTCATGTGAAAGGCTCATTGCACATTCAAATTTCCGCAATGCCAAAAACTATTGGATGAGTGATGTTCACATTTCACATGATGTTTTATCTTACAGAGTACCATGTGGTTGGCCTATAGTATATGCAGTGGGTGTAGCAGCTGTCCCAGACTGGTATCTTGCCCCCTGGTACTCTTTGACCCGTGCAGAGAGCACGGTTTGGGCCCAGAACTGCCGTAGCATCGCCAGGGCTTCCTCCACGTGCTCCGAGTCAAAGTGGGAGACCGGGGCAGACTGTGTGGAGCTCAGAAAGTCCATGGCTGCATTGGAAAGCACCATCTCCTCCACTGCATGCCAGAACCCTGACCCAGACCTGCCTTTGAGACATCATCATAATCATCATCATCCAGCAACTTTTTTTATTCATCATCATCGTCATTATCATTATGGATTCACAGAATCATTATAGATTCACAGCATCATTATGGATTCACAGCATCATTATGGATTCACAGCATCATTATGGATTCCACTAATTCTGTTCCAGCTATTACCACAAGGCTTCGTCCCCAATTATGGTGCCACCAGCCTCCTGTGATTTCTGACTAATGCCGTATTCAAAACAACTGGGAGCTGGGAACTCGGAAATCTCTGACTTCCGAGTGTTCAAACTGGGAACTCGGAAATCTCTGACTTCCGAGTGTTCAAACTGGGAACTCGAAACAAAACGAGCTCCGAATACCAAGTCGGGAACTCGGGCCTCTTTCCAGAGCTCCAAGCTCCGACTTTCTGACCTTAAGATCACTGATGTCATGATTTGACCTCCTTTTTACCCGAGTTCTCAGTTGTCTTGAACACATAACATGGTGTCAGAAGTGTTTACACCTCGTCAAATATAAGAGGAGAGGTCATTTCAAAAAACCTATTAGGTACCTTGACAGAGTTTTGAGTGACAAAAAAATACGCTAGCTAACAGCTAACTGCTCTCATATCTCTTCATTCATTGGTCAGAGCCAGAGATAATTTAAACACTTTGTTGAATAACTTACCAAAATACCTCTGTGCTCTTCCTGGGCCACAAATTACATTTTGTTCAATTTCTCATATGGAAAACACTGTAACTGGAAGTTGTAGGCCTACATGTGATTTCTTTATTTTATTGACAATGCCATATCCACATCATATTTGCGTGAAATATCATTGCTTGTTTTTTCATGTTCTGTGTATAAAGCTATGAATGTTGATGTACATATTTTATTTGTCACATGTGCCGAATACAACAGATGTAGACCTTACAGTGAAATGCTTACTTACAAGCCCTTAACCAACAATGCATTTAAGAAAATACCTTTAAAAAAATTACAAAATAAAGGTAACAAATAATTAAAGAGCAGCAGTAAAATAACAATAGCAAGGCTATATACAGGGTGTGTGGGCACCAGTTAATCAAGGTAATATGTACATGTAGGTACAGTTATTAAAGTGACTATATCAAATCAAATCAAATGTATTCATATAGCCCTTCTTACATCAGCTGAAATCTCAAAGTACTGTACAGAAACCCAGCCTAAAACCCCAAACAGCAACCAATGCAGGTGTAGAAGCACGGTGGCTAGGAAAAACTCCCTAGAAAGGCCAAAACCTAGGAAGAAACCTAGAGAGGAACCAGGCTCTGAGGGGTGGCCAGTCCTCTTCTGGCTGTGCCGGGTGGAGATTATAACAGAACATGGCCAAGATGTTCAAATGTTCATAAATGACCAGCATGGTCAAATAATAGTAATCACAGTAGTTGTCGAGGGTGCAGCAAGTAAGCACCTCAGGAGTAAATGCCAGTTGGCTTTTCATAGCCGATCATTAACTCTACCACTCCTGCTGTCTCTAGACAGTTGAAAACAGCAGGTCTGGGACAGGTAGCAAGTCCGGTGAACAGGTCAGGGTTCCATAGCCGCAGGCAGTACAGTTGAAACTGGAGCAGCAGCACGGCCAGGTGGACTGGGGACAGCAAGGAGTCATCATGCCAGGTAGTCCTGAGGCATGGTCCTAGGGTTCAGGTCCTCCGAGAGAGAGAAAGAAAGAGGGAAATAGATCATTAGAGAGAGCATACTTAAATTCACATAGGACACCGGATAAGACAGGAGAAGTACTCCAGATATAACAGACTGACCCTAGCCCCCCGACACATAAACTACTGCAGCATAAATAGTGGAGGTTGAGACAGGAGGGGTCAGGAGACACTGTGGCCCCAACTGATGATGCCCCCGGACAGGGCCAAATAGGCCGGATATAACCCCGCCCACTTTGCCAAAGCACAGCCCCCACATCACAAGAGGGATATCTTCAACCACCAACTTACCATCCTGAGACAAGGCCGAGTATAGCCCACAAAGATCTCCGCCACGGCACAACCCAAGGGGGGGCGCCAACCCAGAGAGGAAGATCACGTCAATGACTCAATCCACTCAAGTGACGCACCCCTCCTAGGGACAGCATGGAAGAGAATCAGTAAGCCAGTGACTCAGCCCCTTTAATAGGGTTAGAGGCAGGGAATCCCAGTGGAGAGAGGGGAACCGGCCAGGCAGAAACAGCAAGGGTTGCTCCAGTGCCTTTCCGTTCACCTTCACACTCCTGGGCCAGACTACACTCAATCATATGACCCACTGAAGAGATGAGTCTTCAGTAAAGACTTAAAGGTTGAGACCTAGTCTGCGTCTCTCACATGGGTAGGCAGACCATTCCATAAAAATGGAGCTCTATAGGAGAAAGCCCTGCCTCCAGCTGTTTGCTTAGAAATTCTAGGGACAATTAGGAGGCCTGCGTCTTGTGACCGTAGCGTACGTGTAGGTATGCACGTCAGGACCAAATCGGAAAGATAGGTAGGAGCAAGCCCATGTAATGCTAGGTCAGCAGTAAAACCTTGAAATCAGCCCTTGCCTTAACAGGAAGCCAGTGTAGGGAGGCGAGCACTGGAGTAATATGATCATTTTTTTTTTGTTCTAGTCAGGATTCTAGCAGCCGTATTAAGCACTAACTGAAGTTAATATAGTGCTTTATCCGGGTAGCCGGAAAGTAGATCATTGCAGTAGTCTAACCTAGAAGTAACAAATGCATGGATGAATTTTTCTGCATCATTTTTGGACAGAAGGTTTCTTTTTTTTGTGATGTTACGTAGATGGAAAAAAGCTGGCCTTGAAACAGTCTTGATATGTTCGTCAAAAGAGAGATCAGGGTCCAGAGTAATGCCAAAGTCCTTCACAGTTCTATTTGAGACGACTGTACATCAAGATTAATTGTCAGATTCAACAGAAGATCTCTTTGTTTCTTGGAACCTAGAACAAGCATCTCTGTTCTGTCCGAGTTTAAAAGTAGAAAGTTTGTAGCCATCCACTTCCTTATGTCTGAAACACAGGCTTCTAGCGAGGGAAATTTTAGGGCTTCACCATGTTTCATTGAAATGTACTCTGTGTGTCATCCGCATAGCAGTGAAAGTTAACATGTTTTCGAATGACATCCCCAAGAGGTAAAATATATAGTGAAAACAATAGTGGTCCTAAAACGGAACCTTGAGGAACACCGAAATGTACAGTTGATTTGTCAGAGGACAAACCATTCACAGAGACAAACTGATATCTTTCCGACAGATAAGATCTAAACCAGGCCAGAACTTGTCCGTGTAGACCAATTTGGGTTTCCAATCTCTCCAAAAGAATGTGGTGAACGATGGCATCAAAAGCAGCACTAAGGTCTAGTAGCACGAGGACAGATGCAGAGCCTCGGTCTGACACCATTAAAAGGTAATTTACCACCTTCACAAGTGCAGTCTCAGTGCTATGATTGGGTCTGAAACCAGACTGAAGCATTTTGTATACATTGTTTGTCTTCAGGAAGGCAGTGAGTTGCTCCACAACAGCTTTTTCTAAAAAATTTGAGAGGAATGGAAGATTCGATATAGGCCGATAGTTTTATATATTTTCTGGGTCAAGGTTTGGCTTTTTCAAGAGAGGCTTTATTAGTGCCACTTTTAGTGAGTTTGGTTCACATCCAGTGGATAGAGAGCTGTTTACTATGTTCAACATAGGAGGGCCAATCACAGGAAGCAGCTCTTTCAGTAGTTTAGTTGGAATAGGGTCCAGTATGCAGCTTGAAGGTTTAGAGGCCATGATTATTTTCATCATTGTGTCAAGAGATATAGGATTAAAACACTTGAGTGTCTCTCTTGATCCTAGGTCCTGGCAGAGTTGTGCAGACTTAGGATAACTGAGCTTTGGAGGAATAAGCAGATTTAAAGAGGAGTCCGTAATTTGCTTTCTAATGATCTTGATCTTTTCCTCAAAGAAGTTCATGAATTTATTACTGCTGAAGTGAAAGCCATCCTCTCTTGGGGAATGCTGCTTTTTAGTTAGCTTTGCGACAGTATCAAAAATACATTTAGGATTGTTCTTGTTTTCCTCAATTAAGTTGGAAAAATAGGATGATTGAGCAGCATGGAACTCAGTGAGGAACGTTGTATACGGCCCAGGAGGCCTGTAAACAGTAGCTTTAAAAAGTGATTGAGTAGGCTGCATAGATTTCATGACTAGAAGCTCAAAAGACGAAAACATCGTTTTTTTTGGTAAATTGACATTTTCTATCGTAAATGTTAGCAAAACCTCCGCCTTTGCGGGACGCATGGTCACTAGTGTAACCAGGAGGTGAGGCCTCATTTAACACAGTAAATTCATCAGGCTATAGCCATGTTTCAGTCAGGCCAATCACATCAAGATTATGATCAGTGATTAGTTCATTGACTATAACTGCCTTGGAAGTGAGGGATCTAACATTAAGTAGCCCTATTTTGAGATGTGAGGTATCACGATCTCTTTCAATAATGGCAGGAACTATACATAGATAATAACAGAGAGTAGCAGCAGCACTGCAATGAAATGCAAATAGTCTGGGTAGCCATTTGATTAGATGTTCAGGAGTTTCATGGCTTGGGGGTAGAAGCTGTTATGAAGCCTTTTGGACATAGACTTGGCGTTCCAGTACCACTTGCCATGCGGTAGCAGAGAGAACAGTCTATGACTAGGATAGCTGGAGTCTTTGACAATTCTTTGGGCCTTCCACTGACACCGCATGGTGTAGAGGTCCTGGACGGTAGGAAGCTTGTCCCCAGTGATGAATTGGGTGTTTAGTCCCAGGGTCCTTAGCTTATTGTTGAGCTTTGACGGCACTATGGTTTTGAACGCTGGGCTGTAATCAATGAATAGCATTCTCACATAGGTGTTATTTTTCTATAGGTGTGAAAGGGCAGTGTGGAGTGAAATAGATATCATTTGTGGATCTGTTGTGGCGGTACGCAAATTGGAGTGGGTCTAGGGTTTCTGTGATAATGGTGTTGATGTGAGCCATGACCAGCCCTTCAAGGCACTTTATGGCTACAGACGTGAGTGCTACGGGTCAGTAGTCATTTAGCCAGGTTTCCTTAGTGTTCTTGGGCACAGAGACTATGGTGGTCGGCTTGAAACATGTTGGGATTACAGACTCGGACATGGAGAGGTTGAAAATGTCAGTGAAGACACTTGCCAGTTGGTCAACGCATGCTCGGAGTACACGTCCTGGTAATCCGTCTGGCCCTGCGGCTTTGTGAATGTTGACCGGTGTCGTGGAATTAGTGTAATCAAAAGGAGAGACTTTTAAATTTCTTCAAAACAAGTCAACTTTATTATTTAATTACTGCAGAAATGGAGCTGGTCGGTAATCACACCTGGAGGTGATCACTGAGAACTCAACGAGTGGATTTGAGCCACAGAACTTTATAGCAAAGTCCATCCTCCTGGATGTTCATGACAAACAATAGATGTATGGAATGGGTCACAAGGTTACGAATAATTCACAGCAAACAGTATCTGCTGTAAATACTGTCCTCATTGTGTAGAGACCAGGGTCTGGCCCCGAGCCATTCTCTCCCTGGTACCTTCCAGTCAGACACACAGACACTAATCATGCTATAGAATGCGATCGTTATCACTTAGAAATGTCCTTGTTTTTGAACGAAAAACACATTTTGTGTCCATTAAAATAACACCAAATTCATCAGAAATACAGTGTAGACATTGTTAATGTTGTAAATGAATATTGCAGCTGGAAATGGGAGATATATTATGGAATATCTACATAGGCGTACAGAGACCCGTTATCAGCAAACATCACTCCTGTGTTCCAATGGCACGTTGTGTTAGCTAATCCAAGTTTATCACTTAAAAAGGCTAATTGATCATTAGAAAACCCTTTTGCAAATATGTTAGCACAGCTGAAAACTGTTGAACTGATTAAAGAAGCAATAAAACTGGCCTACTTTGAACAACATTGTGTACTACTCTCTTCACAGAACAGTGCAATCTGGCTCTAACCAGAATAGAAAGAGTGGGAGGCCCCGGTGCACAACTGAGCAAGAGGACAAGTACATTAGTGTCTAGTTTGAGAAACAGATGCCTCACAAGTCCTCAACTGGCAGCTTCATTTAATCGTACCCGCAAAACACGTCTCAACATCAACAGCGAGTTCCTTTGTCCAGTGTCTGTTTTCTTTTGCCCATCTTAATCTTTTATTTTTATTGCCCAGTCTGAGATATGGCTTTTTCTTTGCAACATCCCGGAGTTGCCTCTTCACTGTTGACGTTGAGACAGTACCTGCTATGAGGACTGGATCATGCCAGACTTGGGTCAGACTTGGGAGTCACAGTGGAGGTCTCTCTGACTGCTCCTCCTCTCTTCCACAACAGAACAACAGTCAGAAACAATAGACAGCCAATCACTGTTAAGATTCTGGCCTTCCAGAAGCTGGATCGGGTCTTGGGAACTGTGGACATAGATATAAAGAGAAGACAGGTCATTTCAAAGTATTGGTCATTTCAAAGTGTTAAATTAGCGTTTTACCCCGAGGTAAGCATAGGTTACACTTTTATATCATATTTTCCTCATAGGTAGCAGTCCGTTCCTTACTTAACAAACAAATGGAATGTTATCACAAAGGCATGTTCCCTTACCCCAGGTTAGTGTGATGTTCTCAGCTACACTCAGCTACGCAGCTGTAGCTCTGGGTGTCCTGGGCTTCCTGTGGGACAGTCAGGCTCTTCCTCAGCTGGTATGAACCGTCTCCGTTGGGCAGCACCTCCCCACTGTTCACCCCGTCTACCATGGGAAGCCCCTCTGTCCCCAACCGGTATCCGTAGGCCTCTTCTCTCAATAACACGCACCTCAGGGACTGCGAGAAGGCCAGCTGTGATCAAGCCACCTCAACGTTCATAGTGTTGTCAACATTGTTTCTACCACTGACATATTGACCACTGACATAATTTGCATTTCAAGAATTCTATACTCTCTGACTGAATGTCTGTCTACATTTTTATGTTGTGGATCCGAGGTGCCTACTTCAAAATGGTCTTTAGCCGTTCCATTCACTCATAGTTATAGTAGTAGTAGTAAAAGCTCTCCCGATCAAATGCTTTATTGGCTCTACACTTTACCAAGTGGACAGCTTGAGGGACTGCAGCCCCCCACATCCTGGCTGGGATGTCAAAGGTCACAAAATCCTTTCCGTTGTAGCCATGGCTAACAGAGGTGAGCACTGTACCATCAGGGTTCAGTTGGCAGTAGTCGTGAGTTTGGAAGAGCCGAGCCTGAGGAGGGGAAGTATATATATATATATATACAGGAGTATATATTAAGGTGTAAATACAGACAGTTTCTAAGAAATTGAAAGAATAGAGAAAAGAAAAAAACATCCCATTATATAAATGGTGATTTTGTAAATAAATAGACAAGATTATGAGATAATCATTATAAATCCAATTTTATTTGTCACATACACATGGTTAGCAGATGTTAATGCGAGTGTAGCAAAATGCTTTTGCTTCTAGTTCCGACAATGCAGTAATATCCAACGAGTAATCTAACCTAACAATTTCACAACAACTACCTTATACACACAAGTGTAAAGGGATGAAGAATATGTACATAAAGATATATGAATGAGTGATGGTACAGAACGGCATAGGCAAGATGCAGTAGATGGTATAGAGTACAGTATATACATATGAGATGAGTAATGTAGGGTATGTAAACATTATATGAAGTGGCATTGTTTAAAGTGGCTAGTGATATATTTTTTACATCAATTTTTCCATTATTAAAGTGGCTGGAGTTGAGTCAGTATGTTGGCAGCAGCCACTCAATGTTAGTGGTGGCTGTTTAACAGTCTGATGGCCTTGAGATAGAAGCTGTTTTTCAGTCTCTCTGTCCCTGCTTTGATGCACCTGTACTGACCTCGCCTTCTGAATGATAGCGGGGTGAACAGGCAGTGGCTCGGGTGGTTGTTGTCCTTGATGATCTTTATGGCCTTCCTGTGACATCGGGTGGTGTAGGTGTCCTGGAGGGCAGGTAGTTTGCCCCCGGTGATGCGTTGTGCAGACCTCACTACCCTCTGGAGAGCCTTAAGGTTGTGGGCGTAGCAGTTGCCGTACCAGGTGGTGATACAGCCCGACAGGATGCTCTCGATTGTGCATCTGTAAAAGTTTGTGAGTGCTTTTGGTGACAAGCCAAATTTCTTCAGCCTCCTGAGGTTGAAGAGGCGCTGCTGCGCCTTCTTGCCAATAAGAATGTTGTGATTGACAGAGTCGAAAGCCTTGGCCAGGTCGATGAATACGGCTGCACAGTAATGTCTCTTATCGATGGCGGTTATGATGTCGTTTAGAACCTTGAGCGTGGCTGAGGTGCACCCATGACCAGCTCTGAAAGCAGATTGCATAGCAGAGAAGGTATGGTGGGATTCGAAATGGTCAGTAATCTGTTTGTTGACTTGGCTTTCGAAGACCTTAGAAAGACAGGGTAGGATAGATACAGGTCTGTAGAAGTTTGGGTCTAGAGTGTCACCCCCGTTGAAGAGGGGGATGATCGCGGCAGCTTTCCAATCTTTGGGAATCTCAGACGATACGAAAGAGAGGTTGAACAGGCTAGTAATAGGGGTTTCAACAATTTCGGCAGATAATTTTAGAAAGAGAGGTTCCAGATTGTCTAGCCCGGCTGATTTGTAACGAGAACATACAGAGAGAATATTTCATTTGAAATATGTTGTACAAAGATATGGTTAATATACAGTAAATAGGTAAAGAATATATGTCATGTAAATGTCCTTAAGTATACTCACCTGATATAGTATAGTATGTCTGCAAAGCAGAGCCCAAATCAAGATACGCTTCATCTAAAGATGGATGTATGCACCTTGTGTGTGAAGAGACGAGATTCCATTCACACTTCTGTTTCTGTGAGTTTGTTGACACAGCCTCATTACCTGGTTGGTCCCTTGCAAAGATGGCATCACAGTTTTACTCTACACGTACAGCAGACAGGTTTGGCAAGTTAGGAATTTACCCTTAATTTCTGTCAGGAATCATGCTCGCACTGTTAAACATAACGAACGGCATAGTGTTAATGGTTGAGACAAAGCAAAAGCCCCTTTGATTTCAATGAAATAAACAACTTTATGAGTGCAAGGAGATGGAATACAATTCCTCCCTGTTTGTAAATTGTCATTATGCTAATTTATTGATGTACTCCAGAGCCCATGTCTTTGAGTAGGGTCCTTTCAGGCCTCGGTAACTTATTGATGAACTCTAGAGCCCATGTCTTTGAGTAGGGTCCTTTCAGGCCTCAGTAACTTATTGATGTACTCTAGAACCCATGTCTTTGAGTAGGGTCCTTTCAGGCCTCAGTAACTTATTGATGAACTCTAGAGCCCATGTCTTTGAGTAGGGTCCTTTCAGGCCTCGGTAACTTATTGATGTACTCTAGAACCCATGTCTTTGAGTAGGGTCCTTTCAGGCCTCAGTAACTTATTGATGTACTCTAGAACCCATGTCTTTGAGTAGGGTCCTTTCAGGCCTCAGTAACTTATTGAAGGATTGTAGTCGTCCAAACTCAACGGTAGCAGTTGGAATGTGTCTGTCTGAGTCAATGAGTACATTTCAGACTCCTGCTGCTTCAGTCACGCTGGCTGAACTTGGAATAGATACCAGCCTTCAGAACACAATGGACGGACAGACATATGGGAGAGACGGGACGAAAGAAAAAGAAAGGATGACGACCTGGGTCAGAAGGAAATGTTGGTGATGGTGAAGCAGGGATGCGCAGGGGAGGAGGGATTAGCGAAGGTGAGGATGGAGGAGAGAGGTCACTGGGGCAGCGAGAAAGACTTTCTATTGGCCATAGCAGGGAACGTGATGGGCCTAGGTAACGCGTGGAAGTTCCCCTACCTCTGCTACAAAAATGGTGGAGGTGAGTCCATGAAGGAGAAGGTGCACTGGTTATTCAAATGATGATCAGCTGAACAAATGAGGAACTTAGACCATTTAAATGCATGTATCATACAGTATCATACATTATGTTCTCTCTACCTGATTAGAGGCCTGTGTTGACTTCCACTCTCAAACCAGACAGATTAACTCAACCTTTGCAGCCACTGAATTCTGGGAGTAAGTTTACGGATGCAACATACAGTGAGGAAAAAAAGTATTTGATCCCCTGCTGAGTTTGTACGTTTGCTCACTGACAAATAAATTATTTGTCTATAATTTTAATGGTAGGTTTATTTGAACAGTGAGAGACAGAATAACAACAAAAAAAATCCAGTAAAACGCATGTCAAAAGTTTTTTGGTTATTTTAATGAGGGAAATAAGTATTTGACCCCCTCTCAATCAGAGAGATTTCTGGCTCCCATGTGTCTTTTATACAGGTAACGAGCTGAGATTAGGAGCACACTCTTAAAGGGATTGCTCCTAATCTCAGTTTGTTACCTGTATAAAAGACACCTGTCCACAGAAGCAATCAATCAATCAGATTTCAAACTCTCCACCATGGCCAAGACCAAAGAGCTCTCCAAGGATGTCAGGGACAAGATTGTAGACCAACACAAGGCTGGAATGGGCTACAAGACCATCGCCAAGCAGCTTGGTGAGAAGGTGACAACAGTTGGTGCGATTATTCGCAAATGGAAAAGAAGAACTGTCAATCTCCCTCGGCCTGGGGCTCCATACAAGATCTCACCTCGTGGAGTTGCAATGATCATGAGAACGGAGAGGAATCAGCCCATGGGAGGTTCTTGTCAATGATCTCAAGGCAGCTGTCACCAAGAAAACAATTGGTAACACACTATGCCATGAAGGACTGAAATCCTGCAGCGCCCGCAAGGTCCCCCTGAACATCTGAATGCCAATGAACATCTGAATGATTCAGAGGACAATTGGGTGAAAGTGTTGTGGTCAGATGAGACCAAAATGGAGCTCTTTGGCATCAACTCAACTCGCCGTGTTTGGGAGGAGGAATGCTGCCTATGACCCCAAGAACACCATCCCCACTGTCAAACATGGAGGTGGAAACATTATGCTTTGGGGGTGTTTTTCTGCTAAGGGGACAGGACAACCTCACCGCATCAAAGGGACGATGGACGGGGCCATGTAACGTCAAATCTTGGGTGAGAACCTCCTTCCCTCAGCCAGTGTCTCTCTCTCACTGTGTGTGTCTGTGTTGCTGTTATCTACTCAAACCGCTCTTCTCCTGTCCCCAGAGTGGGATGTTTGTGTTCCAGTTGTTTGACTACTATGCCTGTAACGGAACCCCGTCTTCTCTTCCTCTCTGTGTTTGAGGTCATGGAATGGATATTTGGTGAGGCTGATCAAAATACACGGCTCAAAAAAATAAAGGGAACACTTAAACAACACAATGTAACTCCAAGTCAACCACACTTCTGTGAAATCAAACTGTCCACATAGGAAGCAACGCTGATTGACAATAAATTGCACATGCTGTTGTGCAAATGGAATAGACAACAAGTGGAAATTATAGGCAATTAGCAAGACACCCCCAATAAAGGAGTGGTTCTGCAGGTGATAACCACAGACCACTTCTCAGTTCCTATGCTTCCTGGCTGATGTTTTGGTCACTTTTGAATGCTGGCGGTGCTTTCACTCTGGTGGTAGCATGAGACGGAGTCTACAACCAACACAAGTGGCTCAGGTAGTGCAGCTCATCCAGGATGGCACATCAATGCAAGCTGTGGCAAGAAGGTTTGCTGTGTCTGTCAGCATAGTGTCCAGAGCATGGAGGCGCTACCAGGAGACAGGCCAGTACATCAGGAGACGTGGAGGAGGCCGTAGGAGGGCAACAACCCAGCAGCAGGACCGCTACCTCCGCCTTTGTGCAAGGAGGAGCAGGAGGAGCACTGCCAGAGCCCTGCAAAATGACCTCCAGCAGGCCGCAAATGTGCATGTGTCTGCTCAAACGGTCAGAAACAGACTCCATGAGGGTGGTATGAGGGCCCAACGTCCACAGGTGGGGGTTGTGCTTACAGCCCAACACCGTGCAGGACGTTTGGCATTTGCCAGAGAACACCAAGATCGGCAAATTCGCCACTGGTGCTCTGTGCTCTTCACAGATGAAAGCAGGTTCACACTGAGCACATGTGACAGACGTGACAGTCTGGAGACGCCGTGGAGAACGTTCTGCCGCCTGCAACATCCTCCAGCATGACTGGTTTGGCGGTGGGTCAGTCATGGTGTGGGGTGGCATTTCTTTGGGGGGCCGCACAGCCCTCCATGTGCTCGCCAGAGGTAGCCTGACTGCCATTAGGTACCGAGATGAGATCCTCAGACCCCTTGTGAGACCATATGCTGGTGCGGTTGGCCCTGGGTTCCTCCTAATGCAAGACAATGCTAGACCTCATGTGGCTGGAGTGTGTCAGCAGTTCCTGCAAGAGGAAGGCATTGATGCTATGGACTGGCCCGCTCCACCAACGCCACGTTGCACCACAGACTGTCCAGGAGTTGGCGGATGCTTTAGTCTAGTTCTGGGAGGAGATCCCTCAGGAGACCATACGCCACCTCATCAGGAGCATGCCCAGGTGTTGTAGGGGGGTCATACAGGCACGTGGAGGCCACACACACTACTGAGACTCATTTTGACTTGTTTTAAGGACATTACATCAAAGTTGGATCAGCCTGTAGTGTGGTTTTCCACTTTAATTTTGAGTGTGACTCCAAATCCAGACCTCCATGGGTTGATAAATTTGATTTCCATTGATAATTTTTGTGTGATTTTGTTGTCAGCACATTCAACTATGTAAAGAAAAAAGTATTTAATAAGAATATTTCATTCATTCAGATCTAGGATGTGTTATTTTAGTGTTCCCTTTATTTTTTTGAGCAGTGTATATTGGTCACATACACGTGTTTAGCAGATGTTATTGCGAGTGTAGCGAAACGCTTGTGAACTAACTTGGAATATATTTCTGTCAATGATTGTATGCCCACTTTCATGTCCAATAAAATATATAAAATATATATAAAACTTACATTTACAAACATACACTTGCTTTACACAAGCAACTATTCACATGCTCACGTTTTCGAGGTATCAAATGATGGTAGTGTTCTCAACAGCAACAAAAAACAACTGATTTGGAGTTACTTTAAATGTTAAAAGTATATCTTGATGTTGAAGAAATCCTCATTTCCTCTCGTCTCTCCCAGGTGTCATTTATCTGCTCTCTGATGGAGTACCAGCACCTGACCTTCAACCGCTGGTATGTGTACCCAGGAGGGGTGTATGTTCTGGGGTGGTTCTTGGCCCTCTCCTCCATCGTCCTGGTCCCCGTGGGGGCCCTGCTACAGATCTGCACCGGGACAGGCCGTCTTAGAGGTGAGTGTGACTGACCTGTGACTGGTGTTTAAAAACGCTTTTCTTCATGGATTGGTCATAGGATAATTATGTTTAAAGGATCAAATTGGAGGACTTATAGATCTGAAATTATTTTTGTAAACTGAGTGGGTAGGTATAATTTATTCACTGCAAAATGAGCACAAAGTATTGAAGAAACCAACTAACTCACTTAAATCATTAACCATTAAAGTTTTGACATATTGAAGTGCTGACTTTCCCCTCAACTCACCAGCATTTCCTCCACCTGTGTCGGCTGGACCATGACCTCCGGTTGACCCGGGAATAGAAAGACTAAGCCGGAGCACATGACCTCTGGAGCAGAGATGGAGGTACTCATGACCGCAGCAGGGGAGACCTCAGACAAATGAACTGACACACACCTAGAAAAGCTTCTGTGTCAAAGTTCTTTGTATACGGATCATTTAACACAACACCTAGCTGAACTCTTGTATCCTTACCAACATGTTGAGAGAATACCATTGACAATGAACAATGGCACATTTTTCAATACAGTGTCATCAAGTTCCATATTTGAACAGTGTGTTACCACAATACATTTGAAAGAACATAGCCCAAGCACAGAGAGAGCAACCTAGAGACAATGCCGATTGTCATTGTACTAAACAAAACACAATGTTCTTTCAACTGTCCCGGCTCAAGGCTTAACATGCGTTACTGGCAGCTCATGACGTACTTCCTGAAGTCACTCCAGTTTACATGGTAGCAGTTGTAGTCACTATTAAAAGGTCATCTCATTCTGTCAGTTTCTTAATATGAAAGACCATTTTTGGCCAATATAAAGCAACTCTTTAACTAATAGCATTTTTGTTTACGTAAATTAGTGCTTTACCTCAATTACAGTTTAATAATACTTATTAGACATCAGAAACATTGGTGAATTCCCCACAAAATGATGCTTATCTAAAAACACAAATTAAAGTAGATTAAAAAAGAAACAGTCTTTATGTCACAGATATGTGTGTACTGGCATTCCCTTGGATGAGACTCAAGAAGCAAACACATACACACCTGCTGTTGTCAATACTAAAACAATCAAAGACCAATGTTAATACATAATTCCCTGGTAGGATCTCCAAGATCCTGAATGAGATAGCCTTTTATGTATCAATGACATCTTTAACCATACGATATGGTTATACACAGAGTGTACAACACATTAGGAATATTGAGTTCCACCCCCTTGTGCCTTCAGAACAGCCTCAATTCATCAGGGCATGGACTCTACAAGGAGTGGAAAGCGTTCCACAGGGATGCTGGCCCATGTTGACTCCAATGTATCACACAGTTGTGTCAAGTTGGCTGGATGTCCTTTGGGTGGTAAACCAACCATACACATGGGAAACTGTTGAGCGTGAAAAACCCAGCAGCGTTGCAGTTCTTGACACACTCAAACCAGTGCGCCTGGCACCTATTACCACAGCCTGTTGTTCAAAGGCACTTAAACATCCTTCTTTAACCGGTGTTCTCCCCTTCATCTACACTAACTGATTGAGGTGTATTTAACAGATGACATAAATAAGGGATCATAACTTTCACCTGAATTTACCTGGTCAGGCTGTTTTATATATGGCAAATTTAAAAAGAATGTACATTGTCAGTATAATTTCTCTATACGTAGTGAAGTTCATCAAAATGCACGTCTTGATATTCAGCTCACTAAAAGGTAAGCTGAAGCTGAGTTCTTATGGCAGGCAATGTATAGTATTCAGACGCTGTGCAGAACTATACAGTGTAGCATAGTGCCGTTCTGTCGACATTGTCTCACACGTCATTAAACCTTCAACCTCTTCCCCTCAGCCACTATAGGAATTTCGTTGGAGCTGAAGTGAAGTGACTGTTAGAGGGTTACAAACTGGACGGGTGCCCTGCCTTTCCTTGGACAGGTGCTAGAGATGACCACCATGGGTGGAACTGTCAGGGGGCATGATGGTGACTGTCTCAGGGGGTTTGGCACTGGCCTGCCCAGAGTGAGAGCGGGACGTGGTGACGCTGACTGGAGAATGCTGTGACAGGGAAACAGGGCTGTACTGTGGGAGAATATCTGACATGGGGGCCAGGAGGGACGAGGGTGGGACCGGGGCCTCCACCCCATTGTGGGTATGAGTGACAATATTAGGGTCAACTGAGTCTCTCTTGAAACTGGCGTCCCCTCCCACTCCTGGCTCTGGACTATAAGTGTTGTGATCCTCTTCCCTCCCCAGGTTCTTGAGGCTGGGGTAGCAGCCTGACTGAGCCATAGTCTGGTGCATCCTCTCCCAGCCCGCGTTGGCTGTGTTGGCATTGGGGTTGTTAATATCAGGGTCATTGTTATAGGGGTTGTTGTTTTGGTGGTTGGCGGCCTGGTACAGCAGCTGTGTGTGCTGGCGGAGCTGAGCGATGTCTCGGTCTGTGGCGATGCTCTGGCGGAGGAGGTCCTGGGTGCGCAGCGTGATGTCAAGCAGGCCTGACTGGCTTAGGATGCCCACCGTGTTCAGGAAGCGCCTGTCGCGCGCCGCACTGAACAGGGACAGGCCTAGACCGTGCCTGCTAGGCCACCTCCTGGCCGAGAGGGGAGAGGAGCCACCGGAAGAGGAGTAGGAGGAGGCAGTGGTGGTGTCGGAGCTGGACATAGAGCGGGAGACAAAGCTGGAAAGTGTGGAGGGAGAGCGGGGGCTGGGGGAGCGGGAGGAGGCAGGGCTCCTCCAGTGGGACAGGCTTCTCTTGGGGTCTGGCTGCTTGCGGACATGTTTTCTGGATGGAGTCAGTAAGTGAGTAGTAGTGGACACCTCATCCCTCTTGTCCTCTGTACACATCCTCTTGTCCTGGCTCTGGTCCTCCCTGCCAGTCCCCTTACCATGGGGGTCCACTGGGGTTATGTCTGATGGCTTCTTACTGGGATGGGGAGCGATACGAGGGTAGGACTTAAGAATGGGCAGGTAGGTTCTGCTTTTTGTTTTCATAGCTGTGCTGTCAGATCTCCAGGACTGTGTTCTGTTGGGCTTTGGGGATGCGGCCGAGGCTTCACTGGGCTGCTGGACCAGGATCACATGACAGGGGCCAGAGTCATTGGAGCTTCCTCCTCTGTTCTCCCAGTTTAGCTGGTTCTGGAGGTGATGGTCTGAGCCATTCTAAGGGGGGGGGGGGGGATATGAAGGGAAGATGAGAGAAAGAGAGGCAACTCCTCATGCTAACACATACTGTAAAAAAAAAGGGCAACTTATTTGAGCGGACTTGCTGTAAGAGGATTGTGAACAAGGATAAGTTTGGTGCCATCAAATACATCCCTAAAACCATTTGGTCATTCTGGTTCACAGTGACATTTATTAGACAACTCATTTCCAGGTGCTTTCTTCCTCACACTGTCCCCGTCACCTCCTCTTCCTCCTCCACCTGTAACCCCCTCTACCTCCTCCACCTGTCCCCATCACCTCCTCCACCTGTAACCCCTTCTTCCCCATCACCTCCTCTTCCTCCTCCACCTGTAACCCCCTCTTCCTCCTCCACCTGTAACCCCCTCTTCCTCCTCCACCTCTAACCCCCTCCTCCTCCTCTTCCTCCTGCACCTGTAACCCCCTCCTCCTCCTCCACCTGTAACCTACTCTTCCCCCTTTACCTGTCCCCATTCCATCCTCTTCCTCCTCCACCTGTAACCCCCTCTTCCTCCTCCACCTGTCCCATCACCTCCTCTTTCTCCTCCACCTGTCCCCATCACCTCCTCTTCCTCCTCCACCTGTAACCCCCTCTGCCTCCTGCACCTGTCCCCATCACCTCCTCTTCTACCTGTCCCTGTCACCTCTTCTACCTGTCCCTGTCACCTTCTCTTCCTACTCCATCTGTTCCCGTCACCTCCTCTTTCTCTTTCACCTGTCCCTGTCACCTTCTCTTCCTCTTCCACCTGTACCTGTCCACTCCTCTTCCTTCTTATTCTGTCAACTTCTCTTCCTCCTCCTCCTGTCAACTCCTCTTCCTCTTCCTCCCCCTCCTGTACCTGTCACTTCCTCTTCCTCCTCCACCTGTACCTGTCACCTCCTCCATCTGTCTACTCCTCCTCTACCTGTCCCCTCCTCTTCCTCATACACCTGTCCCTATCACCTTGTCTTCCTCCTCCACCTATCCTTGTCCCCTCCTCGCCCTCCTCCGCCTGTCTTCTCCTCTTCCTCCTCCGCCTGTCCCCTCCTCTTCCTCCTCCGCCTCTCCTCTTCCTCCTCCGCCTGTCCCCTCCTCTTCCTCCTCTTCCTCTCCCCTCCTCTTCCTCCTCCGCCTGTCCCCTCCTCTTCCTCCTCCGCCTGTCCCCTCCTCTTCCTCCTCCGCCTGTCCCCTCCTCTTCCTCCTCTTCCTCTCCCCTCCTCTTCCTCCTCCGCCTGTCCCCTCCTCTTCCTCCTCTTCCTGTCCCCTCCTCTTCCTCCTCTTCCTCTCCCCTCCTCTTCCTCCTCCGCCTGTCCCCTCCTCTTCCTCCTCCGCCTGTCCCCTCCTCTTCCTCCTCCGCCTGTCCCCTCCTCTATTTCTGTATCCATTTCTCCTTTTTATTTGTTACTCTGTTTAGTTTTGCTGTCCTATGATTGGCCACCTCCTGCCATGTCTTTCTTCACAGTTTCATGCTCTAGTCAAGCCACCTCTTCAATGCTTTTCAATTAGGAACATTTTTTAATTGGAAATTTGGTTTACTTTATCAATTGACTACTGAAATGGAACTGACCTCAAGCCTGCCTCCCACCTCTCTCACCTGTTTGAGCACCACGTTCCTGATGATGAAGATGGGGGTGAGGTCGGGGCTTCCGGGGCTGGGGACCAGGATGTGATTCCCCTGGAGAGGGGCCTGTTCGGGCTTGACTTGGCTCTGTAGACCCTCCCTTCCCCTGGGCTCACTCACGCTGCTGCCCTGGTCCTCTCTATCCGCATGGAGCCAGTCTGTGCAGCTGTTGTTGTCTGGAGGAGAGGAAGAAGGGGAGAGAGAGAGAGAGAGAGAGAGAGAGAGGCAAGTTAAGGGAAGAGATGAGTGTAAACAATTGAAGAAATACAGAAGGATTGAAGGGGAATACAGGGGGGATGGGAGCTGTCCTCACAAGAAATTTGACAATTATTTTTATACCGTTTCCCACTGGTTACTGAGTGAGTCATGTGTACCTGTGGGGTCATACTCACAAGTCATCAAGGACAGTAATCTAGTAGTCCTCATGAAAGAATTCACGGAATTCTATCAGCAATACTACTGAGTAGAGGGCCAGTGAGCATGTAGACTATACGTGTGTCCTTCTCTATCTAGGAATACAACACCTCAGACTGGTTGGTTGCACGTCACATACTTGTCATACTGTAGTCAGTAATTCATCCTATTGGAAGCTGTGACTTGCACTGAGTGGCCTGTGTAACACTGTGTCACCCTATGTGTGACTCATGACCCATTATTTTTTATTTCTATTTTGCACATTCTTCCACTGCAAATCTACCATTCCAGTGTTTTACTTGCTATATTGTATTTACTTCGCCACCATGGCCTTTTTTTTGCCTTTACCTCCCTTATCTCACCTCATTTGCTCACATCGTATATAGACTTGTTTATACTGTATTATTGACTGTATGTTTGTTTTACTCTATGTGTAACACTGTGTCGTTGTATGTGTCGAACTGCTTTGCTTTATCTTGGCCAGGTCACAGTTGTAAATGAGAACTTGTTCTCAACTTGCCTACCTGGTTAAATAAAGGTGTTCTCAACTAGCCTACCTGGTTAAATAAAGGTGTTCTCAACTAGCCTACCTGGTTAAATAAAGGTGTTCTCAACTAGCCTACCTGGTTAAATAAAGGTGAAATAAATACAATTAAAAAAAATGATGGTCACACTGTCTGGCAGTGTGAGAGTTTACAGGAAACACATTGGAGTGAGAAAGAGCGACGGGGTGGGTGAGTGTCCGGAACGTTCTCCCTCACCCGAATATCCAGAATCTTTTTCAGATCCGCAGCGAGAGCCTCTTCTGTTGGACTCTGTGTCTGCAGTACTCCTTGAGGCCAGCAGGGTGGCAGTGTTGCTCCTGTCCTCTGCATTCTTACTGGATGCACGTGGCTCTCGCCCACTTAGACAAGCCTGTTCCAGAGGCATACTGCGTCCTGCTGGAGAACCAAATACACCACTGAGTAACATTTCCCTGGAATATGTTTTAAAATGCATCGGCCTATGGTACTTCAAAAAAGCTACTCTCATAAAAATAGAAAGACCTTGGTTCCAAGTAGCAGAAAAAAATAAAAACTCCTCACTGAATATTTTTACGTGTTGAAATGACATTATGCTGCTGGATACATAATCTCTGATTTAGCTCCTCCTCCTTAGTCACTTCTCCCTCCACAGCCTGTTCCCTTTGCCTGGCTCCTCCTCTTCACTCCTAGATACATCAGGGTCCCGTGTGTGTGGACTGTATGTGCATGCGCGAGAATAGTGGGAGGGGGGGGGGGTGCTATGTGTGTTTGGTAATATCACATCCACCCACTAATTAAACATCACCATGACAAAATACACCGTTTTTGCAAGTATTGACCAGGCATGATGGGAGACGTTAAATCATGGCGGTTACCATGGACATGATCATGAGAGCTTCAGAAGTGATTTAGCACATGAGTGGGATTAGTCTTTAGAGCGGTATACTGTATGTGGATGCAAATGTGGTTCTTTATGTAACACTGTGTCACCCTATAGGTCAACCCTGTTCTGACAGACATGTTTACACAATTTGGTATTTCCTCCCTCCATTTCTCTTTCCCCAAATCTTTGAATTTTCTCTGTTTGAGTGAGAGTATCTTATGTCCAGCATAAGAGAGAGAGAGAAAAAAGCCTGATGGTTCTAACCATTAGACTATCCACACTGTCAGCTGAATTTCAACTGTCGAGGAAAACCCATTTATCTCGTGGAGAAGAGCTTTAAGTCAGTCATGGGACTTGTAAGCAGAAATATTGGTTAAAAATCGATGTAATAAACAATAGCTGACAAAATGAAATACATTTGCACCTCAAGCTTTTTAGAGGGGCACAAAGTAACGTTGTGCGACTATATAGCCCCCTGAGAACTGACACTTTATTGTACATGATGATACCCAATGGCAGGTTTTATGACGTTCCGACTAAGCAATTGTTTATAGGTAACTTTCTGTGGTGTTATTTTGTAAACAATAGGCCACTAAGACAAACGTGTATGATGGGTATCAAACGTGCGCTGTCACAACTTGGGGCTCCTCCCCTTTCCTTTATGTAACGTCACAACTTCGGCAGAGCAGACAAACTTGCTCTATTGCTTTACACATTAACAAACGCGATATACCAAACGCACGAAATAAGTCAGAAATAATTAGGCCTAATAAATAAATCAAATAAATAACATGACAACTATATTTGTCAAATGTTTAAATACTTGCTTAAGTATGGTCAGCAAGTTTAAATCAGGTCAAAAAGTCCACATATAAAGCAACTGTGGTCAGTGCACCTTTTACATTAAATTATTGTTTCAAAAGTCTCCGTCTCAAAGTATATATATATATTTAAAAAAAAATCACTAACATCTTACCTCCAATATCAAGTTGGACTCTTTGCCACTGTTGGTTCACTTCACTTGTATAGCGCTCCGTCTCGCCGTATTGTTGGCTAGAGCACCTAACTTCTAGCTCTATCTTTCAACGTTTCCCTTATGTCATGTCATCTATGCGTGTCTATCGCTGCGTTTCTATTACATCTATCTCATTCAATGTATAAACTAGCTAACGGGATGTGAAGACTGCCAGTTGCCTAACGGTTAGATCCTACGAAACGAGTCCCAGTTCCAAAATTGATAATCGGTACCCAACCTGAAAATGTCCCCGCCTCCTAGACCTCCCTGCGGGTTTCCACTAGTTGCCACAGCCACAAAGTCAGAATTGGCTACAGGCCTATTGTAAACATTCATGAAAAAAAAAGAATGTGCTTTTTGATCGTAATTTAAATGTAAGTATACGTATATGGTTTAGGTTAAAGTTAGGTTTATAATCGAATTTTAATAAGATACATTGAATAAATATTCAGGGTTTATGACTTTGTGGCTGACTAGTGACGACCCTTCCCTTGCTAGAATGACAAACGGTTTCCGTCGATATCAAGAGATTGGGGCGGAAGCACAAGCAATCTGGGAGGATGTAGCATAATAAAGACTACTTCGTTTTCTGGGCACGTGTAGGGGTGGGGACCGCATGAGTTTTGAGCTGAAGTGACTGGATGAGAATGTCGTTTGATTATTAAGAGAGGTGTGACTACAGTGGTGAGGTTTGGGCAGAATATCATAGGGACAGAGATCCTATTAAATTACCTAATTATATGGGGACAAAGCTCTACCTATTCTGTTATGTCTATACCATGTTTCTTTGGGTTACTGGACTTGTATTGTTATACCATAGGCTACACTAAATTAACAGCCTTTGTCAACTGGACTATTGAGAAAAGAACGACAGGGAAGCATGGTGTGATTTAAAAATAGATATATGTAAAAATAGATACATGCATGCATACATGTTTTGCCTTCCCTACAGGGTGAAATAGAAATGCTACATTGTTGCTACATTTCACGTGTCTCTCAGATGTGAAATGTGCCATAGTTCATCAGTCAGCTGGTCCAGAACACATCCACATGGCTCTCGTACGGCAGAATGACGTATTTAACGCTTCTCAGCCAATGACTGCCACGGATCTGCTCGAGCACGTGAGCAGAGCCTAAGAAGGCGGGGTTAGGCAAACGAGCACATGCTGCTAGCAGACAGAGCACTGATGGTTCAGCCAGAGAGACAATAGAAACCCGAACAAGTGGTGTAGCACAGTTCCACAAGCGGTAGCCGTGTGTGGGTAAAGTCACCGCAGAAGACAAGCGGAACTTTAGCGCTGTTAAAGCTCATTTTCTTGCAATTCTTTACATGCTTCCATTATGTGTATTCATGTGATATGAGTGACTCAAATATGACAAAATAACCCATGAGCTAATAAACCTAGCTTAAAAAACAACTGGCATGAGCTAGTTGATCTGGACATTTCTGACAAGTTACAAATAGCTACATTTGGGAACAGCTGAGCTATCACACCACGTTTTTTTCATAAAATGCGATTGGATTTATGTCAACTCCATTACAATTATTGTCCAACAAGTGTTAAGGCCCTTATTTAATTCTAAAGTTAGATTATTCAAATATGTAATAGAAATCTCCAAACGTTTTGGTTTCATAGCACTATTAAATGCCTCAGGGCTAATTTCGTTAGAATTTTGGCATGTTTTTCCTAGATTTAGGACTGGTTGCATCACTGCCTGGTATGGCAACTGCTCGGCCTCCGACCGCAAGGCACTACAAAGTGTAGTGTGAAAGGCCCAGTATATCACTGGGGTCAAGCTTCCTGCCACCCAGGATCTCTATACCAGGCGGTGTCAGAGGAAGGCCATCAAAATTGTCAAAGACTCCAGCCACCCTAGTCATAGACTGTTCTCTCTGCTACTGCATGGCAAGCGGTACCGGTGGGGCCAAGTCTAGGTCCAAGAGGCTTCTAAACAGCTTCTACCCCCCAAGCCATAAGACTCCTTGGTGAAGAAGCGGTTTCTAATCAAATGGCTACCCAGACTATTTGCAATGCCCCAACCCCCTCTTTTACACTGCTGCTACTCTCTGTTGTTATCATCTATGCATAGTCACTTTAATAACTCTACCTACAGTTGAAGTCAGAAGTTTACATACACCTTAGCCAAATACATTTAAGCTCAGTTTTTCACAATCCTTGACATTTAATCCTTGTAAACATTCTCTGTTTGAGGTCAGTTAGGATCACCACTTTATTTTAAGAATGTGAAATGTCAGAATAATAGTAGAGAGAATGATTTATTTCAGCTTTTATTTCTTTCATGTAACAAAGATCCCAGAAATGTTCCATATCCACAAAAAGCATATTTCTCTCCAATTTTAGACACACATTTGTTTACATCCCTGTTACTGAGCATTTCTCTTTTGCCATGATAATCCATCCACCTGACAGGTGTGGCATATCAAGATGCTGAATAAACAGCATGATCATTACACAGGTGCCCCTTGTGCTGGGGACAATAAAAGGCCTCTCTAAAATGTGTAGTTTTGTCACACAACACAATGTGTCACAGATGTTTTGAGGGAGTGTGGGTGCTAAGGAGTATTTATTTTTGTAATTTAGCACTTTTGTGGGGGAAAAAACAATTCTGATTGGCTGGGCCTGGCTCCCAAGTGACTTCTAGACCCACCCATGGCTGCGCCTGTGCCCAATCATGTGAAATCCATAGATTAGGCCTAATGGATTCACATTCATGAACTGTAAATCAGTAAAATTGAAATTGTTGCGTTAATATTTTTGTTCAGTATAATTAGCACAAGGTAGCACACTCAGTCTTCTGTTAACAAGCAATGTGACATGGCCATATGGGAACCCTATATAGGTGCGTATCAATTTTACTTTGTTTTTTGAAAATTATTTATTGCTGATATGAAAAGGTACGGTCTTTATGCTTCATAAACCATACCGCCATGTGTGTTAGTGTTCACACTTGGTCCCTTTAATCCAATTTTTGTGAACTCGGAGTGCGGTTCGCTTAATTTTTTTCCAAGTGTGAACACGCCAAAGGAACTCAGACCGGTCAAGAGACACCGAAGCCAAACAAACTGAGACCACCTCGCTTGAAATCCTTGGTCCAATTCCCTTTTTTAGGTCAATGAGAACACAAAGCTCCCCAGGTTCGCTTGTCATTATTCCCACACCACATGCGAGACTACTGTAAAACAGTTTTCCCTGGCATAACACCACAAAAGAGAAAAGATGTTGGTTGTGCTGCATATCAGCAGCTTTTGTGCATTTTTGTGTGGATTAATTCATGTGAAAATAAATTCTTCAGAACAATTTTTTGAAAGTTATTAGAGCGATACATGGTTGGTAATGGTGTTCTACACTGCCTTTGTGTCCCACATCATTTATATAAACGTGTTTTTTTTATTTTACCTTTATTTAACCAGGTAGGCAAGTTGAGAACAAGTTCTCATTTACAACTGTGACCTGGCCAAGATAAAGCTAAGCAGTTCGACACATAACAGAGTTCCACATGGAGAAAAACAAAATAGAAAAATAAGTCTATATATGATGTGAGCAAATGAGGTGAGATACGGGAGGTAAAGGCAATAAATAGGTTGCGTAGTGGTGGCGTAGTAAATACAATATACCAATTAAAACACTAGAATGGTAGATTTGACAGTAGATGAGTGTGCAAAGTAGAAATACTGGGGTGCAAAGGAGCAAAATAAATAAATAAATACAGTAGGGGAAGAGGTAGTGGTTTGGGCTATTTATAGATGGGCTATGTACAGTGTTAACAAGACAATATTGTTAAACAACCAGGTTATCACCGAAATAATTATAATAGTAGCCTTACATTTTATTAATGCCAATACTGTTTTCTATGCTTGTTCTTGCTTAATTCTTTGGGATACAGGTGCACTAGTAGTCAGAAAGGCCCTTATCTTGTGAAGGCAACAGTAGGCCTACATGATTTTATTCATTACGCATTTATTATTTGTGGAGCCTACATTACACAAGGCTCCACTTTTTCTTAAACATTACACCATTTTTCATAGTGCATTTTATACAAGGCTATGTCGAATTTTATGAGGGTTGACAGATTGGGAGACATTTTATTTGTATTTTTTTGTGGTATCAATGAAGGTATTTGGGGAATGGGGATACATTTTATGACTGTGTATTATAATTTCCAAACACTTATATATATATATATATATATATATATTATTACACACACACACTCACACACACACACTCACTTTGTTTGTACTCATGTTATAGCCAACTCTCGACTTTTGTATGAATGACTTTTTATCAAATATTTGTATCTATTTGTACGTATTCATTATCTTTAACTGGTTAAACGTTTGTAGTTTGCATGTTTCAATAATGATTAACACGCTTAAATAGTCATAAATCCCTGCATGATTTAACTTTTGGTATATTTGGCATTTTTACACACATTCTGTATTTCCACTGAAGAAAGCAATAATTAATCATAATAATTAATCAAATGTAAATGGACACTACATGTCATAAAAATGAAAATTGCTCTCCGTAAATAAATGGTCAGAAATGCTCAGCCTGAAGCCATTCGGCTATAATAAAAAATACAAGTTATATCAGCTTAATTTTGTATTTTTATTTACAATCTACAAGGTTATAATATGTTGGGAATAGTGGTGTAGGAGTTTGAAATTGATTCAATACCCTAACCCTAAGCTATGTTCAAAGTCAGCAGAAATACAAGTGATATAACCCCTAACATGAGTTCAGTCTGCCAATGAGAACCAAGAGGGGCCTAACTTCGTCCTTCATGACTGGGAAAGGCCTTGATTCTAGGACATAGGAAATCCCACATCCATCTCATTAGATCAGAACAGGATGGATCAACAGTGATTCACATTACTGGTTTTCATCCTAAAACAAGGATAGTTGTGTTCTGCTGCATGACACACTTTGTCTACCCATATAATGTGGATCATTGTTAGATTATCTGATATACAAGCTTCACTAACAGAACGCCGTGGTTGTAATAACACTTTAAACAGGTTGTTTTTAAAATGTGTACTGTGTGTTTGTTTTGAGTCCACACTGGTCATTTTACTTATGTAAATTAGATAGTCACAGAATACTTTCTTCTGAATAACTGGTCAGGGCATAGCACTTTCCATTCAGTTTCAGGCAACTTGGATGTACACCTGTAGTGACTACGGTACTTCTGTCACGCCCATTGTTCACTAGATAGATGAATGTAATTACACCCAACACAATGTGAAAAACAGAATGCATCCAACCACTAGATCACATAACTAGACGTGAGCTGGATGTGATCTCAAAGCTGGCACAAATGTAGCAGAGGAAATTGACAGCTGCAACAGGAACTCTAACCAGAGCTCATACTTGGCAAAGTGAGCTGCAACAGGGACTATAACCAGGGCTCATACGTGGTAAAGTGAACTCTAATGGCCGTTGTCACGAAAGCCTAGTACTCCTCTGGGCAGAGGCAGTAGACTTACAATGCTGGAATATACCTTTTAACAATAGCCTAAGTATATAACATGATTCACATGACCATAATAATCATCATGAAACGACTTTGGAAGAGCCATAAGTGTAAGCCAACATAATTCATTATTTTACATGAACCTGTTTAATCGCATTGATATGGCTTAATTGATCATAGATAGTCCAGCCTTGTTATAGTTGCATTTTTTTTTTTTGCAGGTCTTCTGTTTCCCTACATTTCTTGTTGAATTAATTTCCCATCATGAACATGTATCCCCATTCATATACATTCATCAATACCCCCCCAAAATGTAATAACACAAATACAGCTTTTTACTCCAACATGACAACCGTCATAAAATCCAATATAGCACCAGTATCCCAAACTATTGTGATACTGTGAAAACAAGCATAGAAAACAGCATTGGCATTAATCAAAAATAAAATGAATGTAGGACACAAAAAAGTAACTTCCCGAAAATTGTTCCAAAGTTTGGCCCCCCAAAATGTATTTTCCTATGAATCCAGTCGCACAAAAAAATAGCCTTTTCCTATGAATTTTCACACGAAACAAGCCGCACAAAAACACAATCTGCTGAAATACTTTTTGTAAATATTCGCACGAATTGAGTGTGAGATTGTGTTGGATGACGATGTGCAGGTTCGAAGGCTTAAAAAAAGTGTGCCGTTTTTGGATGTTGATTAGTGATTGTCAAATGTGTTTAGTTCAGATTATTTGTTTGCAATATGTGACAGAGGCCAACACAGCTTCTTAAACTGATTATTCGATTGTGTGGTTTGAATAGAGTGAGAAGACAAAAGGGGCATTAGTCTACATTGGGTGAACACCTTTCATTACAGCATTATATGTAGTAAATTCTTCCAAAATGTAAGTGGTTAGTGTTTATAACATGTTCTGGTGGAATAGAGATCGGTGGAATGGAGGACTAAAATCGGTTATATTAAAGAGGACTATATGTGAAAACACCCTTAACAAAACTCCCCCTATAAAGAAGATGCCTTCGTGTAATGGAACTGAGCGTCATGATCAAGGGCTACACATTTTCTAGGAAACCAGTCCCAACCCCAGAAAATGCATATTCCATTTTTTTTTTTTTTACTTGGAAAGGGATCAACAAACACGCAGCTGTGGGTCACCTGCGCGTATTTAAATGTTTGGACACTTTATGGGACGTTAAACATACTAAACTTTACGCATCCTATTTAAACTTTTAACTAACCTTTGTGTGCAAGTACAGCAGTGGCATGGAATCGCAGAATACGGTTTTGGCCATGATGCTTCGAACCGGAGACTGTACATTCACTTAAGAGGCCCTGCAGCTACTTGAAACGACGAGGGACGGCGGATGAGAAACAAGCGATAAAAACAGTCAACATTATTTTAGGGTCCTAAAACACACGTGATTGACTAATTGGGGGTGGGCACGTAGATATCACGACTTGCATGTGCGTGACTGATGCCTGATCAGTTGACGAATAAGGTTGGTCAATTAGGTGTATGGTAAACTGGGCAGAGTCAATTAGCCTACATCAATCAACTTGAAATTCAAAACATTTACAATACTATGCTTGCTTTATTGGTTTATTTGCATGGAAATTCTTACTTTTTTTTGCTGTCATGGTACCCAAATAGACACACAACATACACATCACAGGCTGGGAGCATGGGAGAGCAGCACCCCTAGAGAATTAGGGGTAAAGTGCCTTGCAGATGGGGCACAACGGCAGAAGATAGCATATGGGATATTGAACCCAGTAACCCTAATGAAGAATGAGACACTTCATTCAGTAAAAGTCTTTACTGGCACATAATTGCAAATATTATACGTTACCATATACTGTAGCAGGTCACACCTGTTACAATGTAAAATCTTGCAACATGGGGGCTGAAACTGTCTACCAGGACATAGTCTTCTCCCTAAAAGATTGCTTGTTTTTAAGTTGAGGTTTAGCTGGGGAGGAGGTAAAGAATAGGTGGGGAGGAGCAAAGAATTCTTGGTAAATCAGCATTGAGATATGACATTCGTGGCTACTGATCACATTCAAAATACAGGGAAGCAAGGTAATCACTGTTAAGCTCCAACTCAAATTCCATCTACAAAGCTGCCAATTCTCCTTCTAGCCTACAGATCATCCTACACATCCAGCCTTTTTGGTATTTACATAGCCAGTGAAGAGTTCCATATCGATTGTCTGTGTGCAATGCCTACAGGAGAGGTCAGTGGTGTTGGCTTGCATGTTAGATGTACACACTCTGCACGTTGTTGCCGCCTGTGTGGCTTTACTGCCACTGTCAATTTTAGAAAAAGTCTACACCACCTCCTAGTGGCCATCCTAACATTGAAGGCAGCGTGAAAGAGATTCATCAGAGGGAGGTTGTTCCTGATATCCAGTCCTGCCTTTACAAGGCCTGATTATGGGCTGGTGAAGACCGGGATGTCTCCCATGGCCTCAGCCCTTGCAAACAGCAGTCAGACTGGACAACCCTACAGGAGGTACAGAGGCTAAAGGAAACCGGCATTGAGCACAGACTAGAGAGCTGTTCTACAACGCCCCATCAACCTGCTGCTGTGCATGAGCACGCACACACTTTAAAAAAGTAACACATGAATGATCAAAATGACAAACAACCAAAAGGAAAAACATGTTTAAACTTATTTTATATATTTTTTGATATAATATAAATTTAAATGAGACAATGTCTCCCAAAGTAAGGAATAGTTGGACCACAAATCAAAGAAAAGAAACATGGTCTTAATGATCCTTGAGTGAAGGAATCTTTGAAAAGGGCAACAAAAATGAAATGCATCACACCACTTGACTGTGAAACACAATGGTTGTTTCACCCAAACCACTCCTCTATAGGTCAGCTATAGGTCAGACAGGGGGTGTACACATGCATTCAGGACAGGTGAATTGTGGGAAGTTCACAGAGAGGAAGAGTGAGGTAAGAGAGAAAAATATAAAAATCTGTCCACAAGGGAATACAGCGATAAGCAGAACGGCTGCCTTCGAGACAACAACTCCCATTGTTAGGGCAGAGACAAGACCATCTTGTCATTATATACAGCATCTGTTTCACACCAGGGTTAGGGTTTCAATCCATGACGTTAACTCAGTTGACTTCCTACATTAACTGAATTGAACTAACCCCAACCCTAGTTCAATGGTCCTACTCTGACGTCCCGACAAAGGACTTAATCTGTCACTTACATTACCTTGAAAATACGAACCACAACCTTCAATATCGACCGTTAAATTACTGAAGTGTCAATTTTCTATCAGTCAGTCTAGCCTCATCACAAATAATCAGTGATCCATGATTTAATAGTTTGAATTCTTAAATATGGGAACATCCAAATGATCTTCAAAACAAAGAAAAAAGATCTTTACATCGATAATTCAAAATAAAAAGTGAAAAGTTTGGAACAAATTATATTTCTACTCAGAACGTGACAGCTACTAGAACAATGTTAATTGCTGTGGTCACTTCTACTCTTCCCCCTTCTCTTATTTCATCCTGAGCATTCTAACCACCAGAGGAACAAGTCAATCCACAGGGAAGCTCCACAACCTCTCTTCTTTCCCTTTAAAACTCTCCTCGTTTAGCCGTCATACAGAATCCAAAAGAGATACATGCAAATGCATAAACGTAAAACAGATGTTGAGATTCAAATGGTTGTTCATACATTCTCCTTCCACACACTCAAACATACAAACACATTCATTCACACATGCACAGTGCAAGCAGGGAAATGGCTACCCTCCGAGGTACACACACCCCTCATTCTCTCCCTGACCCGCTTTCTCTCTGTAGGAACAGTCCACATGATTTGTAACAGCAAGTTTTCAGCAAGAGCACCTGTAAAAAAAAAAACTGCAGAAATATGGCTTTTAAAACCGTAACAATCAAAAGAAAAATTAGTTTACAAATATTTTTCTCCTTTCATGTGTTTCTACAATGTGTTTGGACTTATTTTTTATCCAGTAGTAAAAACAAAATCTGCAGTGTATGGGAGGTTTTAGGTGTTGCTTGTCAAAGTGTGTGTGTGTGTGTTGGATCGGTGAAGCATGCGTTCGGCTGGTGATGTGGTATCTGCTGGCATAACCCAGGGATGGTGAAGTGCTGTTGATGCTTTGATGTGCCCAGTGTAGTGGTAGTGTGGTGGGTAGACAGGCAGGGTCCTGCAGGCATGGCCAAGGGCAGCCCTGTCCGGTTCCACCTGGTCCCGTCAGAATGAGAGACAAGGCCGCCAGTCTATCCACACAGGCCTGCTGAGGTCAGTCATCACGTCATGCTCTTGGATCCATGTTTCCACCGCTTCTCGGTGTCAGAGTGTGTGTGTTGTGCAAGTGTGTTTGTTTGTTTGAGAGAGTGTCAGTTTGTGTCATCCCAACTCCCCAGCAGTGCGAGTGTGTGTGAACGTGTGTTAGCCTGCTTGCTCATGTGAGTGTGTGCACGCATGTGAGAGAGGTCACTCCCGTATGCTGGCAGAGTAAGAGAACTGAGGGAAGTGTGTGCGCTGGTTCTGGTCTTCTGAGTCTAAGCTGTCATCTGGAGATAACGCGAGAGAGAAAAAAACAACAAAAAAAAAACAACAAAAAACAGGAGATTTACTACAAACTACTTTTTTTTCCAAAACCTGTTTTACAATAAATCAAAAATAAATCACCATCCAGATTTGAAGAGATTTTTAACAGTGAGACACACAAACACTCCTCAACTTACACTTGTCCGGGGGAGTTACGGTGATGGTTTGTGCTGTGAACTCGTCGTCAAAGTAGCGGGTGTCCGTCTCTGACGTCACCTGGGGCTTGAAGGGAGGCAAGAGCTTCCTTTCTACCACATCCTGCCAGTTGATGCTGGTGAAGAACTTCTGTGTCATCACGTCTTTGGCATCTTCTTGTCCACCTCCAAGCCTACAGAATGATCAGCATCACCATTATATTCTTCACTCAATGTATACTGGAAAAAAATACAAAACGCAACTTGCAGTGTTAGTCCCATGTTTCATGCGCTGAAATAAAAGATCTCAGAAATGTTCCATACGCACAAAAATGTATTTCTCTCAAACTTTGTGCACAAATTTGTTTACATCCCTGTTAGTGAGATTTCCTCCTTTGCCAAGATAATTCATCCACCTGACAGTTGTGGCATGTCAATAAGCGGATTAAACAGCATGATCATTGCACAGGTGCACCTTGTGCTGGGAACAATAAAAGGCCACTCTAAAAAGTACAGTTTTGTTACCCAGCACAATGCACAGATGTATCAAGTTTTGAAGGAGCGTGCAACTGGCATGCTGACTGCATGACCGCTGTCAGAGAATTGAAGATTCATTTCTCTATCATAAGCCACCTCCAACGTCATTTCACAGAATTTGGCAGTACGTCCAACCAGCCTCACAACCGCAGACCACGTCTAACCACGCCAGTCCAGAATCTCCACCTGCTGCATCATCTGAGACCAGCCACCCAGACAGCTGATGAAACCGTGGGTTTGCACAACCGATGGATTTCTGCACAAACTGTCAGAAATCGTCTCAGGGAAGCTCATCTGCACGGTTGTAGTCCTCACCAGGGTTTTGACTTCAGTTTGGCGTCGTAACCAACTTCAGTTGGCAAATGCTCACCTTCGATGGCCACTGGCACACTGGAGAAGTGTACTCTTCATTGTTGAATCTCGGTTTTGTGAGGGCGAGTGGTTTGCTGATGTCAATGTTGTGAACAGTGTGCCCTATGGTGGCAGTGGGGTTATGTAAGGGCAGGTATAAGCTACGGACAACGAACACAATTGCATTTTATCGATTGCAATTTGAATGCAGATATGCCGTGACGAGATCTTGAGGCCCATTGTTGTGTCATTCATCTGCAGCCATCACCTCATGTTTCAGCATGATAATGCACGACCCCATGTAACAAGGACCTGTCAGCTTCCAGGAATTGTGTAAAATGTCCCAGTTCTTCCATGGCCTGCATACTCACCAGACTTGTCACCCATTGAGAATGTTTGGGATGATCTGGGTCGACATGTACGACAGCGTGTTCCAGTTCCCGCCAATATCCAGCAACTTCACACAGCCATTGAAGAGGAGTGGGATGACATTCCACAGGCCACAATCAACAGTCTAATCAACTCTATGTGAAGGAGATGTGTCGCGCTGCATGAGGCAAATGGTGGTCACACCAGATACTGACTGGTTTTCTGATCCACAACCCTACTTAATTTTTTTTAAGGTATTTGTGACCGACAGATCTACATCTGTATTCCAGTCATGTGAAAGTCATAGATAAAGCTTATTGAATTTATTTAAATTGACTGATTTCTTTATATGAACTGTAACTCAGTAAAATCTTTGAAATTGTAGCATGTTGCATTCACATTTTTGTTCGGCTTATATATATATATATATATTTTTTTTTAGACACCAACACCTACCTCTGCTTGGGGTCCTTTTTGAGCAGGCCAGCAAGCAGGGCCTTGGCGTCGGGGGCCAGGTTCTTGGGGAAGCGGATCTCCTCCATGAGAATGAGCTCAAACAACCGCTCATGGTCCTGGTTGTAGAAGGGCAGTCGACCGCACATCATCTCGTACATGACCACACCTAGACCCCACCAGTCCACCGCTCGGCCGTAGTCATTGTCCTCTAATACCTGCAGGAGAGGGAGAAAGAGCGAGAGAAAGAGGGGGGGGAGAGCGAGAAAGAGAACAAAAAGAGAAATAGCAAATACAATTATGTGGAAGCCAAGGCACGGTGTCTCTTTCTACCTCAGTTGCAATGTAAACGATTACCTACACGACATGACCAAAAGTATGTGGACATCCGAACCATGAAAAACAGCCCCATACCTTTATTCCTCCTCCACCAAACTTTACAGTTGACACTATACATTCAGACAGGTAGCGTTCTCCTGGCATCCGCCAAACCCAGATTCATCCGACTGAATGCCATATGGTGAAGAGTGATTCATCACTCCAGAGAACATGTTTCCACTGCTCCAGGAGTCCAATGGCGGCAAGCTTTACACCACTCCAGCTGACACTTGGTATTACGCATGGTGATCTTAGGCTTGTGTGCGGCTACTCGGTCATGGAAACCCATTGAACAGTTCTTGTGCTGGCATTTCTTCCAGAGGCAGTTTGAAACTCAGTGGGGTGTGTTGCAACCGAGGACAAACAATTTTTTAGGTGCTACACGCTTCAGTACATGGTGGTCCCGTTCTGTGAGCTTGTGTGGCCTACCACTTCACGGCTGAGCCGTTATTGCTCCGAGATATTTCCACTTCACAATAACAGCCCTTACAGTTGGCCGGAGCAGCTCTAGCAGGGCAGAAATTTGACAAACTGACTTGTTGGAAAGGTAGCATCCTCTGACGATGCTACGTTGAAAGTCATTGAGCTCTTCAGTAAGGCCATTCTACTTCCAATGTTTGTCTATGGAGATTTCATAGCTGTGTGCTCGATTTTATACACCGGTTAGCAACGGGTGTGGCTGGAATAGCAAAATCCACTAATTTTGAAGGGGTTTCCACATACTTCCGTGTGAGTGTGCTTTGAAGAATTACAAATATTTTGATCTGTTTAACACTTTTTTGGTTACTACATGATTCCATGTGTTTTATTTAATTGTGTTGATGTTTTCACTATTATTCTACAATGTAGAAAATAGCTAAAATAAAGAAAAACCCTTGAATGAGTGGGTGTCCAAACTTTTGACTGGTATTGTATGTATATATAGTGTATTTGCAGTCCCGCTGTCTATTCCTGTTGATAATAATTTACTTTCCAATGGCAAAGTCGAGTTATTAACTTGTATGTTAAGCATTCTTTGCTGGATAGACAATTATTGACTGTAAACCAGTCCAAGACAAGAAACCAGCAAGGAATGCATCTGGAATTGTTAACTGGACACACTGCAATGTACTGTTCAAAGCACAACTAGAATGTATGATTTTGTTCACTGTGCTGTAGTTACCTCAGGTGCAAGGTATTCTGGAGTCCCACAAAAGGTCTTCATGGTAGCCCCGTCTGTGATTCCCTCTTTACACAGTCCAAAATCTGTGATCTTTATGTGTCCATCTTTATCCAGCATTAAGTTCTCCAGCTAGAAGAGAAAGAGATGAGAACAAGAGTGAGTGAGTGACCACAGGAGAGAGTCAGCAGCAGAAAATACCACTGCTAACATGACAGCTGACTGTAATAAGTGCCACAGACTTACAGGCTTTTCACCAAGAGACTGGTGCTCTTCTAGTGCAGTCTATGGTAGGATTGAGCCTAGACCAATTCAGAAGTACTTTAAATCCAAGACTGGGCTTAATCTTAAAATCAGCCCGTATTTCCTATTGTGCGAAATGTTAGTCTTGAGAATATACTTTCAATATGAGGCGGTACGTGTAAAGGTATGGGCGAGTCAGGGAAACATCAGCCAGACATCCAGTCAGGGAAGCGGCCATTACCTTCAGGTCTCTGTAGACAACGTCCCGTGAGTGGAGGTATTCCAGCGCAGACACAATCTCCGCACCGTAGAACCGTGCCCGGTCTTCTGTGAACACGCGGTCCCGTGACAAGTGAAAGAACAGCTCTCCTCCATTTGCATATTCCATCACAAAGCATAGCCGGTCATGTGTTTGGAACGCGTATTTCAGTGTCTGTGTGTGTGTGTGGGGGGGGAGACAAGACAGTCAGAATTAGAGACCACTTTTGAATCAGATGGCTACTTGGTTAAATGCAATCAGTGTTCAGTAGGATCAGATGTCGTCAGTTAGGAACTCACCGTTAAGAAGGGATGCCTCGTATTCTGAAGGACTCTGCTTTCTGTTACCGTGTGTGCTACCTCATCCTTATGGAACACATCACACAAAAACACACCATGATGGACAGATCAAATCCAGTTGTCCACTGCTGAGTGTGACTTCTGGGCTACTCAAGAACCCAAAATAGAACCTTGAAGTAACTGTGCATAATTAGTGCTGTGGCTCACTTGGTAATGCAAGGGATGTGGGTTCGATTCCCACAGGGGACCAGTACGAACAAATATGAAAATGTATGCACTCACTACTGTAAATCACTCTGGATAAGAGCGTCTGCTAAATGACTCAAATGAAAAAGGAAAATGTCATCAAAATCAAGACTTCCAGGGATATGGTGCACGGCTCAGATTCACAAAACACCTCTAACGCAAAATCTTAAGAAGCTTCTTAAGAAAAAAAGTTATATTAATGACAATGTTTGTTGCTAGGCAACCAGTTTAACTAGCTGTCTAGCTAGCAATGGCAATCATGTTAGCATATTTCATACTGAGATCACTGTTCTAAAACACGTTCTTGGGTTTAAAATAATCAATACTGAAACTTTCAGATTAACTTTGTGAGTAAATAAACATGTTCAATTGCTTTCATGAACTTATTCTCTCACTGCCTTGGACATGGCCACAACGGTTAACCATCTTGGAATTAATTTCCAAGGACATTATTTCTTCTTAACTTTTTGCTTGAGGAGAAACATTAGAAACAGCTAAAGCAAATTTCCAAGAATCTTTTTGAGGAATAGAAACTTTGCTTAACTTTCTTCTTACGTCTATAGTTAAGGGGGAAAAAGTAATTTAAGGTTTTGTGAATCTGGGCCCAGTAGTCTTTTCCCTACGTAGTGCAATATTACTTTTGACCAGCGCCCTATGGGTCCTGGTAATGCCCTATATAAGGAACCACTTTGGACGCATCTGTCTGAGTAACTGCCAGTCTCTTTGATGCCAAATGGTTACCTTAGCGATTATGACTTCTTTCCTCAGGATCTTCATGGCGTAGTACATCCCTGTGGCCTTCTCCTTCACCAGGATCACCTTACCAAACGTCCCCTTCCCCAGCAGCTTCAGGTAGTCAAAGTCACTCATGGTCTGTGGGGGGTGTGGGGGACACAAACACCTTGAGGGTTCAAATCTCAGTCTTCTTCAAGACAGTTTGGATAACAGGATTTATTTGACCATGACAATTACAGCTTATGAGTAATAAAGAGTTTACATAGACCTGCACAACGGTTTTAGATGAAGAACGAGCAGAGAATGGAGCAGAAAACGCACCAACACACACTATGGCCCAGGTCACATAGGGAGATGGTAAACCAGCTGTGATGAGGTATTGTTACTAAGGAGTAGTAGATACTCTGAACTAGGATGCAGAGGTTCCAATGGACAAAAGCAGCCACATCTAGAGGAGGGCTGTTGGACAAACACAAAAAGCACTGAGAGATCTGCAAGGTTGGTAGAGGGACAGTAGGACACTGACAGGTCTGCTGGGAGGACACTGACCCGTCTGCTAGGGGGACACTGACAGGTCTGCTGGGGGGACACTGACAGGTCTGCTGGGGGGACACTGACAGGTCTGCTGGGGGGACACTGACAGGTCTGCTAGGGGGACACTGACAGGTCTGCTAGGGGGACACTGACCCGTCTGCCAGGTTGGTAGGGGGACAGGAGAACACTGACAGGTCTGCTAGGGGGACACTGACAGGTCTGCTAGGTTGGTAGGGGGACAGGAGAACACTGACAGGTCTGCTAGGTTGGTAGGGGGACAGGAGAACACTGACAGGTCTGTTAGGTTGGTAGGGGGACAGGAGAACACTGACAGGTCTGCTAGGTTGGTAGGGGGACAGGAGAACACTGACAGGTCTGCTAGGTTGGTAGGGGGACAGGAGAACACTGACAGGTCTGCTAGGTTGGTAGGGGGACAGGAGAACACTGACAAGTCTGCTAGGAGGACACTGACAGGTCTGCCAGGAGAACACTGACAGGTCTGCTAGGTTGGTAGGGGGACAGGAGAACACTGACAGTTCTGCTAGGTTGGTAGGGGGACAGGAGAACACTGACAGGTCTGCCAGGTTGGTAGGGGGACACTGACAGGTCTGCTAGGTTGGTATGGGGACAGGAGAACACTGACCACTTTGTTGCGGGACTTGGACATGGCCACCTCCATCTCCTCCATGCCGCTGCAGTCGCTGGGGGAGCCAAACGTTATGTCCATGGGAGCCTCTTCCACTCGTGTCTTCAGGCCGTTGGCCACCGCTTGGATCGCCCGCATCCATTCCTCCCTGGAAGGGGAGAGGGAGTTCAATGTAGACCACTTCAAGCCCAAAAGACATGAATCTACACTGACTGAGTGTGTGTGTGGATACGGTGGGTATGAGGGTGATTAACTAGTGAGGTCAATAGCAGACCTCTAATCCTGAAAGTTGGTGAGGTAAAAATAACTTGTAGAAGGAGGGCATTGCCCAGTTTACAGATAAACAAATACCCATTCAACTCTTCCACATTGTCCCTGCCTCTGGAACTTTCCGGTCTCACCTTTCCTCGTTACTCTCCACGTGGAAGGTGCGCTCTATGACTGTGGTCCACTGTAGGCAGCGGATGACAAACGTGTTGGGCCTGGGCCGTTCTGTCTTCATCAGCTGGCACTCTGCAGACAGGGAGTAATAGAGAGGTTTGAGTGTGCTACTGTAGACACTGGGTGAATCTCAACAGTCTTCCCTCGATTCCTCTCCTCCCATTCTCTCTACACCTCCTCAAAACAGTAGCTCATGAAGTGAGGAGACGATTCAAGGAGAGGAAACTGTTCTTCCTGCTGACGGACACAAGGAATCAAAGGAGAGCCAATCTGTGTGAACATGACTAGGAAACTCTCATCATCATCATCATCATCCAAGTACCACCAGGCTCTAGAAGTTGGCAAAGAAATGACAGACACCAACCTGCCACAGAGAAGTTGTTGAGGGGTGGGAGGCTGTGGTCGGACGACATCTCTGGCTTCTCCTTGTAGCCGATGAAGGAGCCATCACTCTTCAGGATGAAGTACCGCGGCCTCCACGTCTTAATGTACTCTCCTGCAGGGAGGGAGGGAGAAGGGCATGAGTGAGAGGGGGGGGGAGAGAGAGAGAGGGGCAGAGTGAGAGAGAGAGGCACATAAAGCCATACATATTAGGGTTTAACTAATACTGAGTGGACTCACAGTGTCCTAGAAACAGAGACACTGTGAGACAGCGATGAGTGAAGCTCATCTCAGCTCACCCCTCTTATGGAGCCAGCCCTCTCTGACCACACTGATGTCATTCATGCTGGGGCGGAGGACTGCTGGGGCTCAGGGTGGGGGTCACAGGGGAAATACAGGGAAGGGGAGCTGTGACTGCTGGGGAAGGGAGTCAGATGTGTCTCTGACGAAAATGTCTCACAGTGCCTAGGGGACAGAAAGATCAAAGATACCAAGATATTAACCACAATTGAAAGAGGATACATTTTCATAATAAACATTTTTGAAAATACCCGAATCTTGTTATGTTCATACAAATACACATGTTAAGCTTGCTGAAAATAAACGCAGTTGACAGTGAGAGGACGGTTATTTTTTTGCTGTGAGTGTGTGTGTACACACACACACACACACACACACACACACACACAATCTATTCAACATACTTTATATCTGGTTATAGTCGTTTAAGTTCACACCTAGTGTTCCCTTTTCCATTTAGGCGACCCGAAAAAGAAACACTTAGGCAGCCCACCCAAAGGCTTCAATGGCATAAAACTCCCTGTAGGCTACTTTGTGCTGATCCCCTCACCTGTACAATGGTAAAGTATGGCTTGGTACATACGCTCTAAAACAAACTTACTGGAAAAACTGTTTGGTAACAGAATTACAGTAAAATCTCCCTCAGTTTTATATGGTTACCCAACTTTGTATCTGCACAGTTCTACCTGTAAATATGTTTTTATAACGTGTTTTATGGAAATTGTTAAAAGCAGTGCATTGTTCTATTGTTTGTTAAACTTCTAACAAAAAACATTAATTTATGTATACATTTTAAAGTGAAAAATGAAGTCCACGTATTTCTGTTACCATGGAATTGCCCTACTTCCACTGAAGAACTGCTGAGGGTTGTAAACAGAAATGCAGCCTCTTAAGGCTTCCTCAAACTCATCAGAATGAATGTAAGATAACTCAAGAAATCTGTAATTAATTTAGAAGTTTTTGCTGAGTAGATGTTAGGCTCACAATTTTACACCTAAATAGGATGTTTGGTAGAGTATTTAAAGTTAAAAAAATGTGCATGAAAATTATTTGTGTATCGTTGAATGACAAACACTACATTGAAGCATCCCTACTGCGTTTAGACTTCGGCTTCCGAACTTCAGCTTGCCTCCAGAAAAAAAACCTTTGCCAAAGGCCAAAACCAAATTTTGTCATAATATATTTTTATTTAACTAGGCAAGTCAGTTAATTAAGAACAAATTCTTATTTACAATGACGGCCTACCCCGGCCAAACCCGAACGGCGCTGGGCCAATTGTGCACCGCTCCATGGGACTCCCAATCACGGTCGGATGTGATACAGTCTGGATTCGAACCAGGGACTGTAGTGACACACTTAGATGTAGTGCCTTACATCACTACGTCACTGTCTGTTCCTAACCGTTTTGGATGGGAAGAACGCGGACACCTTCACAGGCATGCAGGTGTAAAGTGATGAGTGCAAAACATTTGATCATCAAGGTTGACATGTTTTTCAATTAACCGACAAGTCTGTGTTGACGGACTCCTCTTTTTGACCACCCCCTGCCCGTGTGTATGTGGATCCTCATCACCAGACAGTGTTAGGTTTGTGTCTGTTCTGCAGCCAGCTCTGCCCAGTTAGAACCCAGCAGACACCTGTCGCAGCTTGCCCTGGCACAGGCTGGCAGCACTCCCGGTCACTATGGGCACCCCACTATCAATTAATCCCCAACTTGTAGTGTAACAGCCGGATGGGCAGTGCATCACTTAGTTACACAACCAAATAACTGCCAGTTACCGCTCAGCTACCTCTCAGCTACCTCTCAAACATTAGCTGACATGGGCAAGTTGATCTGGACATTTCTGACAAGTTATTTATAACTAAAGTATGCAATGACTGACATGACAAGAGGAACTGACGATACACCACCTAATTTCGAAATTACACCTGGTTCATTCTACTATTAAAACTTTAAAGAGTAAGTTAAAAGCCGGACAGAGTCCCCCCTGCCGACCCCTTTAGCCCCACACAGTTTGGGAACCACTGCACTAGAGGAGCAAGACAAACAGAATTACTGCTACCATCATGGTAGTACCATGATGTTTTTTTTATTTATTTCACCTTTATTTAACCAGGTAGGCTAGTTGAGAACAAGTTCTCATTTACAACTGCGGCCTGGCCAAGATAAAGCAAAGCAGTGCGACACAAACAGCACAGTTACACATGGAATAAACTAGCATACAGTTAATAACACAATAGAAAAATAATAAAGTCTATATACAGTGTGTGCAAATGGCATGAGGAGGAACGGCAATAAATAGGCCATAGTAGCAAAGTCATTACAATTTAGCAGATTAACACTGCAGTGATAGATGAGCAGATGATGATGTGCAAGTAGAGATACTTTTCTGCTCTTTTGCACACCAGTAAATAAAAACAATATGGGGATGAGGTAGGTAGATTGGGTGGGCTATTTACAGATGGGCTACGTACAGCTGCAGCGATCGGTTAGCTGATGTTTAAAGTTAGTGAGGGAAATATAAGTCTCCAGCGATTTTTGCAATTTGTTCCAGTCATTGGCAGCAGAGAACGGGAAGGAAAGGCGGCCAAAGGACGTGTTGGCTTTGGGGATGACCAGTGAGATAGACCTGCTGGAGCGCGTGCTACGGGTGGGTGTTATCGTGACCAGTGAGCTGAGATAAGGCGGAGCTTTACCTAGCATAGACTTATAGATGACCTGGAGCCAGTGGGTCTGGCGACCAATATGTAGCGAGGGCCAGCCGACTAGAGCATACAGGTCGCAGTGGTGGGTGGTATAAGGGACTTGTGACAGAACGGATGGCACTGTGATAGACTGCATCCAGTTTGCTGAGTAGAGTATTGGAAGCTATTTGGTAAATGACAACGCCGAAGTCGAGGATTGGTAGGATAGTCAGTTTTACGAGGGTATGTTTGGCGGCGTGAGTGAAGGATGCTTTGTTGCGAAATAGGAAGCCGATTCCAGATTTAAATTTGGATTGGAGATGTTTAATATGAGTCTGGAAGGAGAGTTTACAGTCTAACCAGACACCTAGGTATTTGTAGTTGTCCACAGTCAGAACCGTCCAGAGTAGTGATACTAGTCGGGCGGGCGGGTGCGGGCAGCGAACGGTTGAGCATGCATTTGGTTTTACTAGCGTTTAAGAGCAGTTGGAGGCCACGGGATTCTCACATAGGTGTTCCTTTTGCCCAAGTGGGAAAGGGCAGTGTGGAGTGCAAAAGAGATCACGTCATCTGTGTATCTGTTGGGGCGGTATGCAAATTGAAGTGAGTCTAGTGTTTCTGGGATAATGGTGTTGATGTGAGCAATGACCAGCCTTTCAAAACACTTCATGGCTACAGACGTGAGTGCTACGGGTCTGTAGTCATTTAGGCAGGTTACCTTGGTGTTCTTGGGCATAGGGACTAGGATGGTATGCTTGAAACATGTCGGTATTACAGACTCAGTCAGTTACAGGTTGAAAATGTCAGTGAACACACTTGCCAGTTGGGCAGCGCATGCTCGGAATACACGTCCTGGTAACCGGCCTTGTGAATGTTGACCTGTTTAAAAGGTCTTACGTCGGCTACGGAGAGAGTGATCACAGTCGTCCGGAACAGCTGATGCTCTCAAGCATCTACCAAAGCACAATTCAAATTGCAGGTCATCATGTCACGGTGTGAATTTCAAGGAATCACAAGCAAAGTTGTTCCGCTTCAGAGGATGAGCTTTTCCCTACATCTACTAATAGGCCAGTCGTCTGTGGCGATCCTAAACATTCTGCTTCCCAGCTCCATGATCATGGCAAGATGGCAGAAATAGCATAACATTATACATTTTAGTCATTTTGCAGACAAGCTGATCCAGAGCAACTTACAGAAACAATTAGGGTTAAGTGCCTTGCTCAAGGGTACATCGGCAGATTTTTTTTACCTTGGGGATTCAAACCAGCGACCTTCGGTTACTGTCCCAAATCTCTTAAAGGAAAACTCCAACCAAAACCTATTAGTCCATTGTTGATATAGTCCCAAAATGTTTTGCTTGTCAGCAATCAAGTTCTCAACTTTCAAAATAGAGACTAATTTAAAATAAGTGATAGTTTTTGGGGGAACCAGCATTATCAGTGCCTAGAAACATACAAAGGACAACATGTTCTGCTTCAGGCTAGGCTACATCAATCTAACCATATACTATTGGGTGATGGGAGAGTCGTCAAATGTTCAATGTTTATCTGTTAGCACAATAAAACTACTAACAGTGGGAGGGGCCAGGCATTACATAGAAGTGACTGATGTGTCTGTTTGAACTGTATCGTTAGCAGAGATGAAATCCAATGGTTCCCTTCAACTCAGTCAATTCCAAATCTATTATTAAACTAATCAAGTGTAAATCTGTTGGCTATTTAATGGCTTGATTTTGATAATGGAATTCGGTACTAGTAAGCCACTTGAATTGATACAAATTCAAAAACCGTTAGACTTGAAACAGCATCGACTAGGTGGGTTTCTACTTTTAAAAGCAAAACTATGTTTTGGGTGATACAACTTAGCTAAATAACGTTACTGAATGAAACAGAAATTGGGCTACTTCCACTGAAGCGGACAAGCCTCAAATGCCGGGCCTTTTCAGAGTAACGTTATGTCGAGCAGTGACCCTGGGTCGATATTAGCCGACTCAACTCATCATAAATCGTGGAGTTCAGTTTAATCGGCTAGGTCGATATCTACACCTGCCCCAATCATAATGTTGTTGACAGATAAAACGAGACAACTGCATGGAGGTGTGGGTGAATGAACAGCAATGACACCTGGATAATGGTTCGTTAACGCACTCTTCGAACTGAGTTTGTCTCGGTCAGACCTGCTGTTGAACAATGGCCGGTTAGCTAGCCATCTACTGTACTACTGTTAGCAAGCGTACCTAGCTACCAATGACTGATGTTTACAAAATTAATTGACCTCTACCAGTGATCACACTGCCTCCAAAAAACAACCAACGAATGTCCGCTGAGCTTGTTTTTCTTCCAACAACGGCGGCATGTTGTCGCAGGTTAGTTACCTACTAACAAGATAGTAAAACGGATTGGTCGGGTGAACTCGCGAAATTGTACGTTAGTTGCGACTAGTCAACTTTTAAATCATTACAAATCTTTATGATTGAGTTACAGTTTATATCTATTAATTTTAAGTATTATTGATCTCCCGTTTACGTTATAAAAAAATATTTGCTTTTACCTTCAATCCCTTGTTATTGCTGGTGCTTCAGTTATATCACAGATAGAACAAGGAGACAGATATTTCACTGGATGTATATATGTGAAGCATCCGGTTGACGTTTCCACTCACTACCAAATATGGTAGTGAAAGGAAGCCCACTGCCGGGCAATGGGAGAATATGGAACGAGATGGGTTTTGGCCGACATAAAGCATCAATTAAACATTTAATCTCAATATAGTTCTGTTCCCAAAACTAGAATATGTTATGAACAGAACGGACTAAGCTTTGTAGACTTCAACATTTGTTTGCAAAAGTTTTTAAAAATCGCGCTGTTTAGAAGGAGTGCAAAGAAGAATTGAGTTATTTCACACGCGCACTACATAGTAGGCGTTCCCTAACGGAATACGCAGATGTTTACGAGAACGCGCCAATAAGATATCGCTTGCGCATGCTTGGCTCTGCCCTCTCCTTGCTTGTTCTGCCCACTAAGACTAATTTGTTCACATTGGAAACGACAAGATGTGGTCTATCTTGGTTTATTTATAAAATATATTTGGTTATATCAGCAGGCCCTGTCCAAACCAGACAGAACAGCAACCCTCCACACGCGCACAAACAGGATATGACGTATTAAGAGGCCTCCCTACATGAAACAATTGGGAAAAAACGATCTCTGACTGAAAAATCTTTTGAATGGTCATCCAATTTCATATTCAATGTCGGAAACTCGGGCTCCGACTTTTCCGTCATGACTTCACCTCATCCCTTTTCCGAATTCCCAGTTGATTAAACAAAAGAAAGAGTTCCCAGTTGCACCATTAGCGCCCGAAAGTGATCACTGACACTCAAACATAGCATTTGAGTAGTAAGGCTGTGGACGAAAATCGAGAAAACGGGTAGGTGCGTTTAGATTCCCTAGCGTCGCTTTCAAATGTATTGAGTTCCACAAAAACAGTCCGTGGGAAGCCAAAAGTTAAATACAATTCCATTTAAACGTATTGCGCTGGTGGGCAAGACGGTTGGTCATTATGAAGGGGAAATTTAAGACAAAAGATCTAAAAGGAACGTATTATTAAACAGACTTTCCAAACATTGTTCTGTTTTGGACCACCCCCCCCCCCCCTTCTTCTTTAAAGTTGTACGCCACCTACTGTATGGGGTATTGAAACAAATAAAAAATAATATATTCCATTGCGGGGGGCCTGAGATAATACAAAAATGAATCAAACAACTATCCCACTCTTTCAGTCACATTCAAATCACATCCCTATGAGGACGGAGCATTAATCAACAGGCTTCCTTGTTAATGGCTCTGTAAAAACCCCTGAGTCCCAAAAACGCTGAGCCGCGCTTACAATGATGGCTATTTTCTCTGATTTTTCTATCTTTGCACTGTGCAGTTGATAACCAAAGTAATAAACGCTACAAAGTCCATCTTCTTAACATGCGACATATCAGGATCCCTCTGTTGACAAGGAACATCTTGTGTCTCTACTCCTAATACCATTACTTATTCAACTTCACTCTTCTCACTGCCTCCAGATAGGAGACAGCCCTTACTCTTACCACTTCTGTCTCCTTCAGCCTAACAGGGCACTTCAGAAATTCAGGTGCATGCTCACCACCACAATTGCAGCATTTAGGCTCTAGGAAAAGTCATAAAATTTCAAGTTGAAAAAATATAATTTAGGGGATTTTCTCTGCTGTTTAACATGACCCTTAAGACAACAAGGGTTAAGACTGAGTGTAGCCTTGATTTTTGAGGCATAACATATTCTAATGTAACACAGTGGAACACCCCTAAACCGCTGGAACAAAGGAGACAAGCAGAATGAAATTTCATATTTTTGTCTCTTTAAATTCTTTGAGTGAACCTATATCTGCAGGCAGCTTGGGGGCTATGCCTCTTCAACTCATCTGCCTATCACTGTAGAGAAGAGCTGGTTTATACAGCTCCCTAGTGGAAATGATGAGGCATTGCATTTACAGTGACGTTATTTATGACATACCTCAGCAATAATTCTCAAAGCGTAAAACTCCTTACTATCTTGGAGTTTCCCCTATATTTTGAATTACCATCCAAGATCCATGGCCATAGACAAAACAAGCTTTTCATCAATAAGTCTGGAAGGCACTTTCACTGTTCTCTCCTCAAATTCTCGTCTTCCCCCACAGGAGGACCCCCCCCCCCCTGCAGCAGAGCCTTCTTAACGGACATGTTTGTTGTCATGTTGGGTTCGGTGAAATGAATATAAAAAGCTAGCCCTAGATTAAAGGTGTCATTAAAACCTGAGGGAAAAACGTGCCCTGGAGGAACGGAGGTGTATCTTCACGCAAGAATGGTATGTTTTCCGGTAGAGGGCGCTAGTATGGGGCATTTGGTAGTGGACGAGGCCAAATCGTTTTTCTCTCCCACGTAAAACGACGACGAGGGTGTGGACACTGGGGACGTAGACAGTCTGCTTCAATCCCAGTATAACTAACTATTTCTCAGTCGAATTATCTATGCTGTTTGAATCCATCGGGTAAGTAAAACTAAGTGTATTTTTACATTGATGTATTCACACTTAAATCGTCATATTTCTCGGGTTTGTTTGCTGTCGAGATTGCTAGATTCAGGCATCTGGTCTGAAGTCAAAGAAGAAGGCGAGGAAAAAGGGACTGGCCAAAGAAGCGTCAACTAGTAACAAACTGATTGAAACTTCTTCAACGGTCTCCCTCCTTACGGGGCCTTTATAATGAAACTGTGTATAACTTGTTGTGAAACAAAGTTGTTAGGTACTTAGGACAGTAACTAGCCACAGTATAGCATTGTACTTTTTCAGCAGCCTATTCTCTTACACGGGTATCCAAAACGTTTAAACTACTGCTAACGTTACTAGCCAACAAGCTATCTGGAAAGCCGGGTAAGAGCAGCGGGCCAGCTAGCTTAGTGGCTAGCTATGACAAGTTCATGTTGGTCTGTCTTTAGCTAGTAATTCCTGATTGTGGTTCACACAAGAATACACGTTCTTTGAACACTGTAATTTACACAGAGTAACATTTGGATTCATCCCAAGCTAGTTATATGGCTGTAGCCAACTAGTAATTGCCAACTAGTAATTGCATACTCTGTCAGGTAAATTAGCTAGCTTTATGGTATTAGCTAACGTTAGTCAAATGGCATTTGGAATGCTCCCTAACAGCCACATCTCATGCCATGGGTCTCATGGTTTATTTATCTGTATGCATGTAAGCTAATATCCAGGATACGTGTTTAGCATTAATATGTGACCTTGGCTTTACCAATACATTCATCTATGAAGTTAGAATCAGTCTTCACTAAAACAAAAATGATAAATTGTATGTAGCCTAGCTATGTAACCCACAGTACACCACAAGGCATATGCATTGACTTTCTTTTCTTTTACAGTTTGTATTCTTCTAGTCCTGAGAAGCCTTAAGGAAATTGTTCAAACAGGGTTTCAAAATGTAGTGGGTTACAGCACAGCTTGTCATCTGTCCCAGAACAGATGGTTTGAGTCACGACCAGGTGTTGGGTCAATCACAACATCTATTAGTCTATGCATTGGTTGGAAGTTGAAACAGTGTTCCCTATCATGCTTAGAATGTATTTAAAAGCATGTAGTTATATCCAGTGATTATCATCCTTCTCATGTTTGTCTTTTCAGATATGTGCCACTGGTTCGCTGTAGTGTAGCTGTACGTCTCCCGTCTTGTCCCTGACTGTAGCTGTTCTCTCCTTTGAGGGACGAATGCACTCCAGGCCACCCCTGAATTCCTTTGGCTGCCTCCCTTGTGTATTCCAGTTCTCACACTCCAGTCCCATCACCGCCTCTCAGTGTAAGTTAACAGAAGAAGCCGAGTGAGCCACCATGGATGATATTTTTACCCAGTGCCGGGAAGGCAACGCAGTAGCTGTTCGCCTGTGGTTGGACAACACAGAGAATGACCTGAATCAGGGGTAAGTCTAACTTATCAGTACTTTTTAAAATACATTTTTATTGTGCTCAGAGCGTCTCAAAAACAACTTTCAGATGTTGAATTGCATTGTAAAAGGATGTTATGTCACCTGCTATCAAGTCTCAGTATCAAGTCTCAGAATCATGCATGTATATAGGCATCACAGCAACTTGTGACCAGCTATCAATTGGACTCACCCTTAGATGTCAAAATAGGTTGTCACACCCAAATGTTGGACTGCTCAGTCATTATTCCATAGCAAAATACACAAATGACACAGTTGCTTGGAGGAGTCATTCAAGGGATTCAGATTTAGGCAATTAATACTTTTACGTCTGTTCTTCGCCAATCCCCTGTGATGTTATGAGCCTTGAGTTGTGTGCCGATAATTAGTTCCACACAGCTGAAACGGGAAAGCTTCCAGAAATGTACAGAGACCCACCACATCATCCCATGTACAACGAGAGGACATGGATCTGTTTTGGTTTACTAGTACATAAAAAGCTGATGGCAAATATTGCTGGGTAATTAATTGCACAGTCATCGTCTTTCTTTTGATGTTGTCGTCGAGGACTGTGAGGGTTGTTTGTTGCTGGGCTCCCAGCCAGCCCGACTCCCCAACTCTGTGTGAACTTGACCTGAGATTGGAACCCACTGCTTTCCGGACACGTGACTTGGCCTGGTATGGGAACTTTAAATTAAGCTAAAGGATGGCAGATGTCTTGGATATGTTTTCTCATTACCACTGCCCTGAAATCTGTTTGTTGACTATCTATTTGTATTAGGTTACTGGGCAAAGAACGAGCAAAGATGCTACAACTACAAAAATAATTGGTGCTTCCTGCCTTAGCTATTTTTGTGTGGCTGTTTTCATTTGACTCTATTATAGACTGCTAACCTATAGCCTAGCTCTAATGGTTGCATTTGGAGGTCCATTAGAAAGCAGGCTTCATCATGCATCCTGGCCTCTTCTACTGTAAATATCCTCGGGTGACTCAGTAAAGGGAAACTTGGCAGGGCTTGTCCCCACTGATGGAACTGAGACATTTCTGGAGGAGGGTGACATGAGTTCTATATTCATGCCTATCTCTGCATCCAGATAGAACTATAGAGACATATAATTGTTGCCCCCAGGGAATGCTGTCTGAAGCTGTTCATCTCACTCTCATGCGGAGGCTTGATTGTTGACTACCTTGCTTAGACATTACAGAGCATTATGCTGAGATATTTTGACCAGCTTTCATTGTTTTTTTTTATTTGTGTCCATACTGTTGTAAGTAGCCTATGGTATACAGATGCATGGATTGTATTTGTGTGAGTGTACACGGCCACTCGAACACGTGGCCCTTCTCCATCAGCTGATTGCCTGTTAAGTCCTCCTTATTGGTCAGGGTGATGTATATTTTTCCCCGTGGGGAAGACACTTCCATACTGGGCCTTTTAGCCCCTGCTATAACTGATTGCATGGGTTTTTATAGCCGACTGTACAAACATCCACATCTTCCCTGTTGAATCCCACCATGTCCTATATATCCCTATTCCACACTTTCTCAGTTACTGCTAGTTAAAGTAAAGGTGATTGAGCTCCTTTCTGTGTCCGTGTGGGTGCAAAAATGTAAATGCAAGATGCAGTGTAGTGGAATGCTAAATGTCCTTACAAGGAATAACACGCAAGCCTCTTGGGAACGGTCTACAACCCTCCAAAAATGAGCATGTGAAAAGGGGAGTAGTGTAAGCCAGGGAATTGTTGTGGGCTGGACATAGGAAACAAATGTGTGTGTGACAGGCAGAGAGAGAATTCTCCTGTGTGTCTGTGGGGCAGTTTTAAGACAAGCAGAGAGAGAATTATCCTGTGTGTCTGTGTGGGGCAGTTTTAAGACAGGCAGAGAGATAATTCTCCTGTGTGTCTGTGTGGGGCAGCTTTAAGACAAGCAGAGAGAGAATTCTCCTGTGTGTCTGTGTGGGGCAGTTTTAAGACAGGCAGAGAGATAATTCTCCTGTGTGTCTGTGTGGGGCAGCTTTAAGACAAGCAGAGAGAGAATTCTCCTGTGTGTCTGTGTGGGGCAGCTTTAAGACAGGCAGAGAGAGAATTCTCCTGTGTGTCTGTGTGGGGCAGTTTTAAGACAGGCAGAGAGAGAATTCTCCTGTGTGTCTGTGTGGGGCAGTTTTAAGACAGGCAGAGAGAGAATTCTCCTGTGTGGGGCAGCTTTAAGACAAGCAGAGAGAGAATTCTCCTGTGTGTCTGTGTGGGGCAGCTTTAAGACAAGCAGAGAGAGAATTCTCCTGTGTGTCTGTGTGGGGCAGCTTTAAGACAGGCGGCCCAGTTATGACCATTTTTTTGGTTTTCACTAGTTGGTCTTTTGACCACACCCATGAAAGACAGGAACCACACCCGGCAGGCACTCTGACAAAACCTCCTCAGTCTGGGGAGGACAAGGAGACACATCAGTCAGGAGAGAGCCATTCTGACATGACCCCTACTAATACTCTGTGTAACAGAGATGACGGTGTGGATGGGTTAGTTAGTAACTACCTCTCTGGTGAGAGTGGCAGGGGCCACGTTGACAGAGACGGGGGTCCAATCCTGCTTTCTTGTGCTGTTCATTGCAGCTACCAAAGCGTCATTGTGTCCACACCTAGGAGACGAGAACGTTCTACTGTTAACAGTATCCTCAAGGTAAACTGCATGGGAGGAGCCATGTATGCAGTGAAGCAAAACACAGTCCCACACAGAGCACTGCCAGATGTTTTACTGCACAGTTTCTTCCAGTGCATTTGCAAAAACTATAAAGCGCTATGATGAAACTGGCTCTCATGAGGACCGCCACAGGAATGGAATACGCAGTTACCTCTGCTGCAGAGGATGAGTTCATTAGAGTTACCAGCCTCAAAAATGGCAGCCCAAATAAATGCTTCAGAGTTCAAGTAACAGACACATCTCAACATCAACTGTTCAGAGGAGACTGCGTGAATCAGGCCTTCATGGTCGAATTGCTGCAAAGAAACCACTACTGAAGGACACCAATAATAAGAAGAGACTTGCTTGGACCAAGAAACGCAAGCAATGGACATTAGACCAGTAGTAATCTGTCTTTTAATCTGATGAGTCCAAATTGGAGATTTTTGGTGAACCGATCTCTATGTGTAGTTCCCACCTTGAGGCATGGAGGAGGTGGTGTTATGGTGTGGGGGTGCTTTGCTGGTGACACTCAGTGATTTGTTTAGAATTCAAGGCACACTTCATTTCATGTGTTATTTTATAACTTTTGACTTGTACCTGCATGCATGCATACATACTGAACAAAAATATAAACTCAACATGTAAAGTGTTGGTTTCATGAGCAAAAGACATCTAAAAAATGTCCCCTATGCAAAAAAAAAGTTGATAAGATAATCCATCCACTTGACAGGTGTGTTTTATCAAGAAGCTGATGCAACAACATGATCATTATACAGATGCACCTTGGGCTGGGGACAATAAAAGGCCACTCTAAAATGTGCAGTTTTGTCACACAACACAATGCCACAGATGTCTCAATTTCAGCCATTTAGTTTCTTTCTTGTTTCTGACTGAAAAGTTCTGTTAATGAAATCCTTAATTTGTTTATGAAAAACATTTGCTATTCACTCAACCCTTGCTCTCTTTATGTGAAACATGTAAGCATCACATGCATCTGACCAATACGGCCTGACCTATAGCCTAACATAATCACACCAATAAATTGGTTTTATACTGTGAACACAGTGTGACGTGAAAAATACATTGGAAACGGGCAAATGTTTACTGGTTGCGCAGGACGGAAAGGGGAAGTCAGATCTGTGGAAAACATATGACTTAGTCGTGGAAATTACAGGAGATCAAGAAAGGGGAGGGTATAGGATCAAGCCTTTTGTGAGTATTATGTGTGCCAAACAGTTGTTGTTAGATTAAAATATAACTTTCTGACCATCTCCCTCTGGCTGTCCCTCACACTGACCAACTGTGTAAGCAACAGTAAATAAGTCTACCGGAGTCTGTTTTAACAATAAATAGATATATGGCCTTTATTACAGCATAAAAAACAGTTGCATGCATTTGTGAATTGTGGTTTATTGTTTAGGCTAATTATTCAAAGCTCCCTTTGTTTTTACATTTTAAAACTAGAATGCTTGATTGCATTTCAATGCATGAATGTCTCTGTATGCTGTGTGATGC